>NC_069501.1:303545564-303720564 GCF_027579735.1 Bombina bombina | reverse complement strand
TTCTATTCAAAGATGTAATTCATCTATGTCCATTTACATTTTACTGGAATGTCCCTTTAACAGCAGAAATCCTACAAATAAAACAAGAATATGCATAACTACATAAAGCAGTAGTAGTTATATCTAGTCCCAAAACTGCAGTGTTTGAAGCTTGAGAAGCCGCAGCATTATATATAGTGATTGTGCACTAGAGTTGAGCCTATACACAAGGGCACGTGCACAGATTTCTTAATGCAGTCTGTTCACGGCTCATTATCTAAAGTATCACCTGTGAGGAGTGCGGAACACGTGACTGATTGTAGTTCTTCCATAAGTCACACAGGCATAAAATACTCAGAGAGTGGGGAAATATTAGAATAAAATTCAGATTTTGTGAGGGATAAATAACATGACAGTTCCCTTTAAATGACTGTAGTGTCTTATAAACCTGCTGCTCTGCTCATGATCTACTGACCTCTAATGTATCTGACATTTCAAGGCACAGAGCCTGCACAATCAATGGCCGCGCATATCCAGCCCTAGCAGGGAACTATTTTGGCTCATTGCCAGCAGTATAATGTGTGACAGTGCTGTATTAACAAATACATTTGCACATTAAATAGAATGTATCAGTAAAAGTAAGAATAATAATAAAAATGACATGCACATGGCACTAATAAGATCTTGAGTTATGGTAGAAATAAACTATGAATGTACTGGGTTTTAGCCTAGTCAGTGTTATTATACAGTAAAACGAAGAGAGAAAGAAAACAATAAATCCGGTTTGCATTGACACAGTACTTGAAAATCCCTTGCTCCAGAGTGCCTGTGGCCCCTAATCAAACAGGCATGACCTGTCCTATGCCAGAATCTATCTCTAGTTCCAGTCTAGCTCAGGGGTGGGCAATTACAGCGTTATGGACTACATCTCCCATAATGCTTTTTTAGCTATAATGCAGGCAAAGCATCTTGGGAGATGTAGTCCATAACATCTGGAGGGCGGGTAATTGTCTTGCCCACCCCTGGTGTAGCTGCAGTCTGAGGGAGTGCAGTTTTACTTATTTTCTTACTTCCTATACATAGTAACAATTTTAAATTATTTTAGTTTGTATGGATGTGATATTGTTAGTCATTATGTTATTCCACTTAACCTAAAAATAACTGACAATTGCACCTCTCCCCCTGTGCGTAGGCCGTAGGGTGCAATTCTGTCACAGCAACACATCTCTTCTCAGCACAAAGTGCAACCTGGCAGGGGAAGTGTGAGAGCTATGGCTGGATAGGTGTTTTACTAAGCATATCATGGCCAATCCTTCCGCTGCACTTGTTTTATGTGAGGGCTTTGGCAATAGAGGTTGTTGAGAATTGTCATAACATTTACTTATACATTACAAGATGGTTACCTTCTGCTATTTTTAAATAAGTTTTTTAGTGCAATTTAAACTGATCAATTTTTGTAAAACTAAAAACTTAAATTGATAAAACAATAGTTTGTTTCAGATTGAAACAACACTGAGGAACATTTAAAGTGCAGCTGGTAACACCAGTAAGGATGACATAAATCCTTCAACTACTGTCCGGCATTAGATGCGTAAAATAAATCTTTACAAAACGGCATCATATTATATCAATAGGTACAAGCAACCTAAAGGGACACAACAGTTAAATAAATTGTTTCAAACATAACACTAAATAGTGGTTATTTATAGTAATAAAGTGATCAATGCTGCTCTTAAAGGGACAGTCAAGTCCAAAAAAAACCTTTTATGTTTCAAATAGGGCATGTCATTTTAAACAGCTTTCCAATTTTACTTTTGTCACCAATTTTGCTTTGTTCTTTTGGTATTCTTAGTTGAAAACTAAACCTAGGAAGGCTGATATGATAATTTTTAAGTAATAAATAGAGGAGTGGACACAGCGCCAACAAGAGGCCACAGGATAAATATAATCAGAGAGAGATAAAAGGTTATTTATTAAACAGTACTTACAAAATAAAAAAGCTATACAAAGCTATACACAGAACTCCTATACATAAAAATAAAAATAAAAATTCAAAGAATAACTCACAGGAGCGGCTCAAAGGCCATAAGATGTTGAGCTAAAAAAGGTAGGCAGACCAAAATAGTCCCTAGGACTGAGATGGTGACTGACAAATGTTCAATTAAGCAACACACAACACACCATTTTTTACTCATTTTTAATCTATTTTTTCGTTTTTCATTAACATTTGTTGATCAACACTTTTTTCAATTTTTCAATTTTTTCCAAGTTTTTTCAGTTATCTATTGAATTTATTGTTTCACTCAATCAGTTTTTACTCACACTCTTTATTTGTGTTTATTATTTACCATTTGTGGAGTTTATTTACACTCACCTACATTTGTCACTATTTTGCAAATAATTTTATTCATTGCTTTTTCTTTTTGCACTGCAGTGCACAGGCACCAATCACACACTAAACATATTGATTGTATTTTTTGGTGCATATATATATTTTGCACATATAATATCTGTATCTTTATCAATACTGCTATTCTATTTCACATATTTGTTGATGTATTCCCAGCTTACACTATATTTCTGGTGTGTTGCTTAATTGATCATTTGTCACCGTCTCAGTCCTAGGGACTATTTCGGTCTGCCTACCTTTTTTAGCTCAACATCTTATGGCCTTTGAGCCGCTCCTGTGAGTTATTCTTTGAATTTTATTTTTTTTTTTTTTTTTATGTATAGGAGTTCTGTGTATAGCTTTGTATAGCTTTTTTATTTTGTAAGTACTGTTTAATAAATAACCTTTTATCTCTCTGTGATTATATTTATCCTGTGGCCTCTTGTTGGCGCTGTGTCCACTCCTCTATTTATTGTATATTCTCCTCTGGGGGATGGTTAGGCCCTCTGTTTGGACATAGCTTGGGATAAACCTTAGCGCTTGGACACTATTATTTTACTTTCCATGATAATTTCTAAGCCCTTGAAGGCCGCCTCTTATCACATGCTTTTTTATTTGCTTTTCACAACAGGGGAATTTATGTAAACCATATAGATAACATTGTGATCACGCCCATGGCTTGTGGCAGACACTGCACTAATTGGCTAAAATTAAAGTCAATAGATAATAGTCATGTGATAAGGGGGCTGTCAGAAGACGCTTAGATACAAGTTAAAGGGACACTCAATCAAAATTAACCTTTCATTATTGAGAGAGAGCATGCAATTTTAAACAACTTTCCAATTTACTTCCATGTAATAACCTGTTTGCATTTCTAATATATTGAAAAACAGATTATTTGTAGCTGTAAAGTGGAACACCTAATGTTATAAGTCTGTAACAAAAGGGTTAATTAATTACAGCAGTTACTTCAGTAATTGAGTTCCAGCAGTAGGAATATATATATATATATATATATATATATATATATATATATATAAAAATAAAGGAATATATATATATGAAAGTATAGGTGGAATGAGTTAAATAAGAAGATTCATTAGGAGAGTCTGAATACTAATTTATCTGTAGTTGGTAATTAGCATGCACAAATAATAATGTAAATTCTGTATATGCAGCACTTAGCAGGGCGAAGCAAGAAGGTTCATACACTTAGGCTGGGTTTGAGAAGCAGGTAGTAGAGTTATGCACACATAGAAGCAATTGACCCAGAGAGCTAGTAGTAAGTACAGGCTGTAGTTCAGTTGCTTAGACAAAGTATACTGCAGACAGTGTAGACAATGCACATTTAGCAAGCATGATTGAAAAGAGCAGCATGGCAGAATAAGTTGTATTCAGAACAAAAGTACTTGCGTGACCGGTAGCTCTAGCGTGGAACAGTTAGGTAAATAGGAGAATGATCCGGTGTAGATACTAGGAGAGACAGACTTCCAAAAGAGAACAGGAACAGCGGGTGAGATCCTTAGCGTGCTGCTGCAGCGTGTCAAGTCCTCAGCGTGAAAGGAAACAGGCGGATGAATACGCCAGGAATGTAGATCCAAACAGGTAGTTTAGGGCTGACACGGAGACTCAGATGAATACCAGAATCAGCAAACAGGTAGGTGTAAATTAGGCAATAATTAGGTAGCAAGGTTTTGAAGTAACACAGAGCAAAGTTACACCTTTCAGGAATTAGATACTTGACTCGTCAAATCAATGAGTAAGGTTAGCACTACTCAAAGCAACAAAATAATCAAGCAATGAGTTGATGTGAGAATGAGGTTATAAAGGCTTTAGGGGTGGAGTTCCAGTTAAAGGGACATTACAGATCCGCCCCCTTCAAGGCATCAGCTCCGAAGATGCCAAGGATGGTTTGAGGGGATAGTGCTTGTGGAACGCAGCTACCTGCATAGGGACATGAACCTGGGAATGAGGAACCCACGAATCCTCCTCCGGACCGTAGCCCTTCCAGCGGATTAGATACTGCAATCGTCCTTGTAGCATTCGGGAGTCGAGTATACATTCAACTTCATATTCTTCATGTTCATCCAAAATCACTGGAGGAGGAGGCACCTTCTACGAGTGAATTCACTACTCGTCCTATAAGGCTTTAGAAGAGAAACATGAAATGATGGGTGTAAGCCGTATTTAGATGTAAGATCCAGAACAACAGCTGAAGGGTTGAGAATACGTTTAATCTTAAAAGGTCCAACAAACTGACTACCCAACTTTCTGGATGGTATAGAGAGTTTCAGATTCTTGGTAGAAAGCCATACCAGGTCACCCAATTTGTATTCAGGACTAGGTCTATGTCTAGCATTATAATAATACTGCTGATCGGTCTTAGCTTTCTGTAGATGTTCTTTTAGAAGAATCAAACTATCCTGTAAATTGGTGAGATAGGAATTAGCGGAAGGAGTGTTGGTGTTAGTTTGTGTAAGTCGAATAGACTGTGGGTGGTATCCGTAGGTGGCATAAAACGGAGTCATCTTGGTGGAACTAGAATCCGAATTGTTGTAAGAAAATTCGGCTAACGGAAGATGTTCCAACCAGTCATCCTGTAGATGATAAACATAGCATATAAGATACTGTTCAAGTATACCATTTACTCTCTCTGTGAGTCCATTTGTCTGGGGATGATAAGACGTAGATAATCTAGGATGAATGGAGAGTGACTTACAGATGTCTTTCCAAAAATTGGAAGTGAACTGAGATCCACGATCTGTTATGATAGAGTGTGGTATCCCATGTAATCGTACGACATGTTTAAGGAAAGCTGTAGCTGTGTCACTGGCAGTAGGTAGTGATTTCATAGCGATGAAATGAGCCAGCTTAGTCAGGTGATCAACAACAACCATGATGGTATTGTGATCCTGTGAAGGGGGAAGTTCGACAATGAAATCCATAGAGATAACACTCCATGGGGTATCAGGAATAGATAAAGGAGTGAGATAACCAATGGGTTTCTTTTTCTCTGTTTTGTATCTTGCACAGACATCACAAGTGGACACGTAATTCTGAATGGTCTCGCCCATGTGTGGCCACCAAAAGTCTCTGTGTAAGAGTTCTTTAGTTTTGAAGACTCCTTGATGTCCAGATAAGAGGTTATCATGGAAATGAGAGAGGAGTCTCTGTCTAAGAGTCTGTGGGATGTATAGCTTGTTATGAAAAGTGTACAGGCCAGTTGGTTCCTTTATTAACTGAGTATGAGTGGGTATGTTATCAGTTGCTAAAGCTATTAGAATGTCAAGCTCCAAAGTACTTAGAGCTGCTATAATTTTGTGACTAGGTATAAGTTGTGAGAAACAGTCACTCATAGGTTTGTCATCATTTTGTCAGGATAGGGCATCTGCCTTACCATTGAGCTTACCCGGTCTATATGTTATATGGAAATTGAATCTGTCAAGAAATAGGGACCATCTTACTTGACGAGAGGATAAAGTCTTGTTCTGTTTCAAGTATTGAAGGTTTTTGTGGTCTGTGAATATTAAGAAAGGTTTGTCAACTCCCTCTAATATATGTCTCCATACCTCTAAAGCACATTTTATAGCTAGAAGTTCTTTATCACCCACAGAGTAATGTACCTCAGCTGGTAAAAGGGTTCTTGAAAAGTAGGCTATAGGGTGAGTGTTATGTTGGTCTTTAATTCTTTGGGATAGAACTGCTCCTATACCAGTGTCAGAGGCATCAACCTCCACAATGAACTGACACGAATGATCAGGCAAACTTAATATTGGGGCTGTAGTGAAACAGGTCTTCAAATAATTGAAGGATTGATCTGCTTCAGGTGTCCAATGAAATTTAGAATTTTTCTTAGTTAAAGAAGTAAGGGGTTTTACTTTCATAGAAAAATTGTGAATAAATCTACGATAAAAATTGGCGAACCCCAAGAATCGCTGGAGAGATCTAAGAGTAGTGGGTACTGGCCAATTCTTAATAGCTAATAACTTTTCTGGGTCCATCTGTACCTTTATCGGGTGTTATGATATACCCTAAAAATGTTATCCTTTGTACATGAAATTGGCATTTTTCAGCCTTTGCAAAGAGTCTGTGATCACGTAATCATGTAAGAACCCATCTCACATGTTTTATATGTTCCTCTGTTGTTTTAGAGTAAATTAGTATGTCGTCCAAATAAATTATGACACATACGTCTGTTAGATCTTTGAAAATCTCATTAATAAAATGCTGAAATGTAGCAGGGGCGTTACAGAGCCCAAATGGCATCACTCGGGACTCAAAGAGTCTGTATCTGGTTCGAAATGCAGTTTTCCACTCATCCCCCTCCTTGATACGTATTAAATTATACGCGCCCTTTAAGTCAAGTTTAGTGAAGATGGTAGCACCGTTTAGGCGTTCAAGGAGTTCGGGGATGAGAGGCAATGGATACCGATTCTTTACAGTAACTGCATTGAGGGCCCTGTAATCGATGATGGGTCTTAAAGTCTTATCTTTGTTAGTCACAAAGAACAACCCTGCTGCAGCAGGCGATGTAGAGGGGACTATAAATCCTTTCCGAATGTTATTGTCTAAATATTCTCGCAGATACTGTAGCTCTTTCTGCGAGACAGGATACACTTTCCCAAAAGGAACCTTAGCCCCTGGGATTAAATCTATGGGGCAATCGAAGGTTCTATGGGGGGTAGAACCTCAGCCTCCTTTAAATCAAACACATCTAATAAATCATGATAGTGAACAGGTATCTCTGGGTCTACAGTGCCCAAGATCTGATGCGGGAAACAGGTAGAAGAACAATATGAGGAATTAAATGTGACAGTGGGTGTAACCCAATCTATGCTAGGGTTATGTTTAGTTAACCAAGTGTAACCCAATATCAGAGTATGAAGTGCAGTTGGAATTACATCAAAACTTATGTGTTCAGTATGTCCTTCAGAAGTAGAGATTAATAGGGGTATAGTGTGTTTTGTTATGGGACCTTTATGTATCAAAGAACCATCAATTAATCTTATGAACACAGGATTTTGTTTAGTGACACAAGGTATTTTATTAAGCTCAACATATGTAGCATCAATAAAGCAGTCAGAAGCCCCAGAGTCTACTATCGCCTCAGTCTTGATTCGTTGTCGGTCCCACTGTAAGGAGAGAGAGAGTGTCAATGACTTTTGTCTTATGTGTGTAGTAGTACAACTAAGAGTTAGTAGCTTACCCTTTTTCTGTCGATGTAAAATGGGACAGGATATTACAGTATGTTCTTTACTAGCGCAGTAAAGACAGAGGTTTGCTAGGCGTCGTCTGTTTTTTTTCCTCAGGGGTCAGGGGACCTTTAATTACTCCTGACACAGAGACTCAGATGAATACCAGAATCAGCAAACCGGTAGAAGTAAATTAGGCAATAATTAGGTAGCAAGGTTTTGAAGTAACACAGAGCAAAGTTACACCTCTCAGGAATTAGAGACTTGACTCGTCAAATCAATGAGTAAGGTTAGCACTACTCAAAGCAACAAAATAATCAAGAATTGAGTTGATGTGAGAATGAGGTTATAACGGCTTTAGGGGTGGAGTTCCAGTTAAAGGGACATTACATTCCATTAACAAAATGCGCCGTCTTTTTATATTTAAACTTTTTGAGTCACAAGCCCCTACTGAGCATGTGCAAGAATAAGCGTGTATACATTTGTGAATGTCTGATTGCTGTCACATGGTACGTGTATGCATTTGTGATTGGCTGATGGCTGTCACATGGTACAGGGGGAGTGGAAAAAGACATAACTTTTAAAATTGTCAGAAAAAAAATCTACTACTCATTTGAAGTTCAGACTAAGTGCTATTGCATTGTCTTGTTATCTTTGCATTTGTTGATTATGCAAATCTACTGTGTTGACTGGTCCTTTAATCACAGAGGTAAAATGTGTATTAATATAACTGTGTTGGTTATGCAAAACTGGGGAATGGGTAATAAAGGGATTATCTATCTTTTAAAACAACACAAATTCTGGTGTTGACTGTCCCTTTAAATGGACAGTAAAGTCAAATTTAAACTTTCATGATTCAAATAGAGCTTGCAATTTTAAACAACTTTCCAATTTTCTTCTGTTACCTTATTGCATTGTTTTGTTTGTATTCTTTATTGAAACGCATACATAGGTATGCTCAGGAGCAGGGATGCACTACTGGGAACTAGATGCTGTTTGGTGGCTGTACATACTGTATGTGTCTCTTGTCCTTGGCTGACCTAATGTTTTTCAGCTGCTCCTTCAACAAAGGTTACCATATAAAAGAAGCAAATTTGATAATGGAAGTGAAATGGAAAATAGTTGAATATTGTATGCTCTATCTGACTAACAAAATAAAAATTGGGTTTCATGTCCCTTTAAAGGGACTTTCTTTTTTTTTTTTTTTTAAAGTATTTTATTGATGAAGTACATAATTTCATACATGTAAAAACATAAAATACATCATTAGGTATGATTATAAATGTAACACTTGAAAAGTCATCTGTTACTAACAAGCTTTTATGAAATTAAATACGACAGAAAAGAAATAGTCTGAGCTACATCTTTTTTTCATATTCTGTCTTCTCGTACTTCAGTTTTTGTTATAGGGAAAAAGAAAAAGAAATAATAAGAAAGAAAAAAGAAAAAAAAAAAAAAAGAAAAACAACATACCACACCCCTGGACCCCCCTCACTTTCCTAATGGCAATGATCTACTTCATCTATTTTTAATCCTCTATCCACTGTTGGGGGAGAATCTCTCCCCCAATCAGTGACAAAAATGATGTAGAATTTGTTAGAGGGGCAATGAATTGTTTTTGTAATGCCAACGGCCACTTTTGAATTAACTTTAACCATTTGGCGAAATATCTTTTGAGATGTTTCTCTGATGATAATTTTTTGTCGTATAATTCTATCCTCATTTGCAATCTAATTGCACTTACAAATTCGGCTATACCAGGGGCTTTTGCTAACTTCCATTTCTTAAACACTAACATGCGAGCCGCTAAGATAGCTGCATTAGTCAGCTGTTGATCCCCAGGACATGTCTGATCATGACTCAAAAAGAATATCTTTCTGGGCATAAGTTCGCAGTTATGCTGCAAGTGTTTATTCAGCCAGAAATTAATCTTCCCCCAGAATTGTTTGATTATAGGGCATGACCATAAGCAATGTAACATATCTGCCTTATCAGCACAGCATTTAAAGCACCCATATCTTGGTTCATTGCACACCCACTTATTCATTCTATCTGGGGTTAGATACAAATTATTTAATAGTTTCATATGAGCTTCCCTACAACCAATCTTGGTTGTGGTTACCTCACTTAGGCCTAGATTTAGAGTTGGGCGGTAGCCGTCAAAACCAGCGTTAGAGGCTCCTTACGTCATTTGCGTATCCTATCTTTTCAATGGGATCTTTCTAACGCCGGTATTTAGAGTCGTGGCTGAAGTGAGCGTTAAAAATCTAACGACAAAACTCCAGCCGCAGAAAAAAGTCAGTAGTTAAGAGCTTTCTGGGCTAACGCCGGTTCATAAACCTCTTAACTACTGTGCTCTAAAGTACACTAACACCCATAAACTACCTATGTACCCCTAAACCGAGGTCCCCCCACATCGCCGCCACTCGATTACATTTTTTAAACCCCTAATCTGCCGACCGCCACCTACGTTATACTTATGTACCCCTAATCTGCTGCCCCTAACACCGCCGACCCCTATATTTATTAACCCCTAACCTGCCCCCCACAACGTCGCCGCCAGCTACCTACAATAATTAACCCCTAATCTGCCGACCGCAAAGCGCTGCCACCTACGTTATCCTTATGTACCCCTAATCTGCTGCCCCTAACACCGCCGACCCCTATATTATATTTATTAACCCCTAATCTGCCCTCCTCAACGTCGCCTTCACCTGCCTACACTTATTAACCCCTAATCTGCCGAGCGGACCGCACCGATACTATAATAAAGTTATTAACCCCTAATCCGCCTCACTCCCGCCTCAATAACCCTATAATAAATAGTATTAACCCCTAATCTGCCCTCCCTAACATCGCCGACACCTAACTTCAATTATTAACCCCTAATCTGCCGACCGAATCTCGCCGCTACTGTAATAAATGGATTAACCCCTAAAGCTAAGTCTAACCCTAACACTAACACCCCCCTAAGTTAAATATAATTTAAATCTAACTAAATAAATTAACTCTTATTAAATAAATTATTCCTATTTAAAGCTAAATACTTACCTGTAAATAAACCCTAATATAGCTACAATATAAATTATAATTATATTATAGCTATTTTAGTATTTATATTTATTTTACAGGTAACTTTGTATTTATTTTAACCAGGTACAATAGCTATTAAATAGTTACGAACTATTTAATAGCTAAAATAGTTAAAATAATTACAAAATTACCTGTAAAATAAATCCTAACCTAAATTACAATTAAACCTAACACTACACTATCAATAAATAAATTAAATAAAATACCTCCAATTACCTACAATTAAACCTAACAATAAACTAACTAAAGTACAAAAAATAAAAAAGAACTAAGTTACAAAAAATAAAATATTTACAAACATTAGAAAAATATTACAACAATTTTAAACTAATTACACCTACTCTAAGCCCCCTAATAAAATAACAAAGACCCCCAAAATAAAAAAATGCCCTACCCTATTCTAAATTAAAAAAGTTCAAAGCTCTTTTACCTTACCAGCCCTTAAAAGGACCTTTTGTGGGGCATTATATTATATATATTATATTTAACTTAGGGGGGTGTTAGTGTTAGGGTTAGACTTAGCTTTAGGGGTTAATGCATTTATTACAGTAGTGGCGAGATTCGGTCGGCAGATTAGGGATTAATAATTGAAGTTAGGTGTCGGCGATGTTAGGGTGGGCAGATTAGGGGTTAATACTATTTATTATAGGGTTATTGAGGCGGGAGTGAGGCGGATTAGGGGTTAATAACTTTATTATAGTAGAGGTGCGGTCCGCTCGGCAGATTAGGGGTTAATAAGTGTAGGCAGGTGGAGGCGACGTTGAGGGGGGCAGATTAGGGGTTAATAAATATAATATAGGGGTCGGCGGTGTTAGGGGCAGCAGATTAAGGGTACATAGCTATAATGTAGGTGGCGGTGGTGTACGGAGCGGCATATTAGGGGTTAATAATAATATGCAGGTGTCAGCGATAGCGGGGGCGGCAGATTAGGGGTTAATAAGTGTAAGGTTAGGGGTGTTTAGACTCGGGGTACATGTTAGAGTGTTAGGTGCAGACGTAGGAAGTGTTTCCCCATAGAAAACAATGGGGCTGCGTTAGGAGCTGAACGCGGCTTTTTTGCAGGTGTTAGGTTTTTTTTCAGCTCAAATGGCCCCATTGTTTTCTATGGGGGAATCGTGCACGAGCATGTTTTTGAAGCTGGCCGCGTCCGTAAGCACCACTGGTATCTAGAGTTGCAGTGGCGTTAAATTATGCTCTACGCTCCCTTTTTGGAGCCTAACGCACTGAAAACCCAGCCATTCTCTGAACTCTAAATACCAGTGGTATTTAAAAGGTGCGTGGGAAAAAAAGCACGCGTAGCTAACGCACCCCTTTGGCCGCAGAACTCTAAATCTAGGCGATAGACTTATACTTTTCTTTATATCTGATTCCTGTACATTAGTGAAATATCTTTGAAAGGTCTCTTTAATTCTAAGTAGATGTTTATCCCCTAATTTAGAATATAGGGCCTCATACCAGAAAGTGACTGATCTAATACCAGCTTTATATAATTTGAGTCCTGACTCTATCTCATGTAAATTCCAATCTTGTGTGCCCGGACACGTTAATGATGTTATAAAACTTCTAGCCTGGAGGTAGGCAAAAAAATTATTTGAGGGAAGATTATATTTGTCTGATATCAGACTATATATTTGTATTATATTGCTATCGGTTCTAAGGAGCTGCGAAAAATATGTTATACCTTTAGTATGCCATTCTTTAAAAACTACATTATAGATACCTGGAGAAAACGCTGGGGTCCCAATAATGGGTAGAAATCTGGATTTTTTCAAATCTACGCCCATTTTCCTGCAATATTTCTGCCAGGCTAATATAATATTTGAAAATGTAATTAGTTGTTTAATATTAGAAGGTAGTTTGGCGTTTGCGTGGTGTAGATCTGATTTTAAGCTAAAAGGTGCAATTAAATCAAACTCAATATCAGAATATGTGACATACTGTGCTTCCGTCAACCAGTCTACACCATATTTAGCCAACGTGACCCAGTTATAGTATCTTAAATTTGGTAACTCCATACCACCATACTTTTTGGGTATAGACAGTTTCTCAATTGACAGGCGTGATTTCTTGTTACCCCAGATGAATGATGCGCATGCTCGATTATATAGAATGATATCTCTTTTAAGAATAAACAGTGGTAGATTTTGTAATAAAAATAGGATCCGAGGGAAAAGGATTGTCTTAATCAACATAATTTTTCCTGAGAGAGAAAGGTAGAGTATATTCCATTTTTGGAATTCAGCCTCTAGTTTAGCAAACACCTTAGTGTAGTTAAGCCCATACCAATCCCGTGGATCTCTTCCCATAACTATCCCAAGATAATTTATATTGTCCACCTCCCTAAATGGGTGAAGATTGTAGCTATACTTGTTTTTATTGATCCATAAAATCAGATTTCTGGGCATTGATCTTGTATCCAGTAAACTTACTAAAATGCATAATTATCTCCATACTTTTTGGGATATTTATGGTAGAGTCTTTGATAAAGAGCATGATGTCATCTGCGTACAGTGATATAACTATGTTCTGCTTGCCCATCTTAATACCATCTATTTCTTTCCTAAGAAGTACTGCCAGTGGTTCAAGCGAGATTTTAAAGAGTAAGGGGGATAGCGGGCACCCTTGCCTAGTTCCTCTCTGCAGTGTTATATATTGCGAGAGTTCCCCATTAACTAGAAGTTGTGACCTGGGTTCCTTATATATTAGTTTAATTGTATCAACAAAATTGCCCTGGAATCCAAAATGGGCAAGTGAAGTAAGCATGTGATCCCATATAATGGAATCAAACGCTTTTTCTGCGTCTATTGTTATCAGGGCCAAATCTGGTATAGAATTCTATGAATTTTACTATAATAATAGTCGAGCAATGTAAGGACTCTGCGCATATTTTTTGCCGGATTCCTGGCAGGCATAAAGCCTGTCTGGTCCGGACTAATTAAATCTCCGATAACCTTCTTAAGTCTGTCGGCTATAATGGTCATGAGTATTTTATAGTCCTGATTAAGAAGGGATATGGGTCTATATGAACCCATATCCTCTGGGGGTTTCCCCTTCTTATAGATTAACGAAACTATTGAATCAGTGAAATATAATGAGTGCTTATCATTCTGTATATAATAAGTGTTGAACAAATTACCTAGCTTTTCTGCCACTTCTATTTTCATTATTTTATAACACTCTGCAGAGAGTCCATCCGGACCTTGAGCTTTCCCTGCTTTAGTCTTCTCTATGGCCGTAACTACATCTGCAATGGTTATTTCTGAGTTTAATTTAGCCAATGCGTCTTTAGTAATATTCGGCAGTTTAACTTCCTTCCAAAAACTCTGTTTTGCCTCATTGTCTATTTTTCCCTGAGAATATACAGTCTGGTAATACTTGAAAAACGCCTCTCTGATTTCTGAGGCTTTTGTATAGGTCTCATTTTTATATTTTATTAAAGGGATCATATTCCTGTTCTTCCTAAATTTTCAAATTTTAACCAGATGTTTGGCAGAAATTCCTTGGAACCCCTGGAAATAGCTTTTAGATTTAATATCTTCCAGTGCCCATTTATTGTTTAAGAAAGCCTCGCGCTCTACTTTGGCCTGTGTGTATTTATTCCATGTGTTATTGCAGGGGTTATTTATATATTTTCTATATGTATTTCGCAATTGGTTGGATAATTGAGTTTCTCTAGCTAGCTGTTTCCTCTTCAGTTTTACCATGTAGTTCTTAATATCCCCTCTCAAGACCGCTTTCCAAAATATCTCTATCTTGTGTCTGTATGTACTGTTCAGATTTTGGTATTCTCTCCACCTCTCTTTTAACCAGTTACAGAAACTAATATTATTGATCATGTATCTTGGGAAGCTAAATGTATTCAAGTTCGGCCCTTCCTGTACATTTAATTTGAAGTTAATACTAATGATTGCATGGTCTGATAACGTGAAGTTGTGTATCTGAGATATAATATTTATCTTCAGTAACTTCTCCTCTATTAGAAAGAGATCAATTCTAGAAAAGTTCCTATATGATTTTGACTCACAGGAGTATTCTCTCATATCTGGATGCTGTGTTCTCCAAATATCTTTTAATTTTAAAGATGTACAAAATTCTCTAAAAAATTTAGCCTCCTTCTTATGCTTTAAAGAACTTTTGTGTCGGAACCTGTCTATTTCAGGGTGTAAAACCATGTTGAAATCCCCTGCTAATATTATTTTCTGTTCTAAATAAGGGATTAATTTTTGCTTGATACTACCCCAGAATTCCCTGTCAAATTCATTAGGCCCATATACGTTACAAATTGTCCATATTTTTTGTGCTATTTCAATTTGAACAATTAAAAATCTACCGAGTGTATCAACTTCTTTGCTGATTATTTTATATGTAATCCTTTCACTGAATATAATTGCAACCCCCCGCTTTCTATGTGTACATGGTGTAGCTATTATTTCATTCATCCAGTTCGCTCTGAGTTTTGCTATCTCATCTTCCTTCAGGTGTAGTTCCTGTAGAAGTATTATATCTGGATCTAATTTCTTGATAGATTTTAAAATGCCTTTGCTGGAGATGATACACCTCCAACATTCCAAGAGATAAAATTTAAATTTCTATTCATCTAAGAATTGTACCTATATTACTACCTAGGCCTACCTGCATCTGGAGAGTAACCAGGGGGTAGAGGGGAAAAAAAAAAAGGGGAAACACAACATATAACAAATAAAACCTGTAACCATTCACTATCCAAGCTGTCTGCATATATACAATCTTGCAATTTTGCTTCACTACCACTCATAACATATCTCATTACGAACTTAATCTTAAATGGGCTGTTATATTTACATAGTTACACCGTACTATTCTTTGTTTTACAAAATGTCTTACCCTCATCTGGAATATTTAGCAAACTTTGCCCTTCTTTCTCTTCTATGGCTATTCTGGGTATCTGAGGCTAGCCTTTATGCCTGCTTTAATAAGGGCAGAGCTGTATGGTGACATTTCTCTTCTCCTAACCGTAGTATCAATAGAGAAGTCCTGGAATAATAACACTTGTTTACCTTCAATGGTAAGTGACTTAATCTTTCGATATTGCTGCATAACCCTTATTTTATCTTGGAAACACAGATATCTAATAACTATCATTCTAGGGCGTTTTTTATTATCTGCGTCCGTCCTGATTGGGCCGACCCTGTGTGCTCTTTCTACCGCCAATTTATCTCCCTGTATCTCCAAGCCTAATAGCCTGGGCAACACAGTGGAGGCAAATTGTATCAATTCTGTAAATTTGCTATTTTCTGACAAGCCCACCACTCTCACATTGTTGCGGCGCGATCTGTCTTCGAGATCGTCAACTTTGCTTTGCAAAGATTTAATAGTGTCTGTGAGTTTCTGATTGTTTGCCTCCTGTACAGTATATAAATCTTCTAACTCTGATATTCGAGTCTCTGCCTCTGTCAATCTGCTGGAGAACTGCCTAATTTCCACCGTCAACCCGTTCAGATCTTTTTTCAATGACTCAAGTTGTGGTACAATCAGTTCCGCTAACTGATTATTCGTGATCTGTATATCTGGGTTGGCGGTGGCCATCATGGATGTCTCCGGCAGAGTATCAGCTACTGCATCTTGTATTGATTTGTTACTTCTCTTATCTCTCTTGACGGGCATAATTGGGGATCTTTGTTTCATATTAGTCATATATCTTTCCATTAAGTGTCGTGGATAAAAAATACTACAAATAGTGTATATTGTGTGTGTGTATATATATATATATATATATATATATATATATATATATATATACACACACATATAAAGGTGTATAAAAAGTGCAAGTGAGAAAAAAAAATAAAAAATTAACGAGGTTGTGTGACCTCTATCCTATAATACAAAAATCAAAACAACACCTCCCTTCAAAATCTATACAAATTCAAACAATCTTGTGCATGCGTGTGAAAAAAAAAAAAGGTGATTTACTTGTTTAAGGGGATCTTATGTTTTCAATCCCCAACGCCTATTGAGCCTGTTATACTTATACTTGTATCGTCAGATAGATATGCTGTTCTTCAGAAGAAAGAAGAAAAACAAACACAAACTCAAACAGATCTACTTTGCAATATCATTCTCTGGTAAGAACCAATAGTTATCTGTACCCAAACCTGACGCTGAAACTTGGTACATTAGCTGCTATAGATAACCACATATACATGCAATAGCAGAGACACAAAGCAGAGATATACAAAGAAAGGAAAATATATAACAGCAAATTAGCAGAGTCAGAGTCCTTTGCCTCACTTCATACAAAGCAAGCAAATATCGTGTACTGAGGCTTTACTGTTTTGCTTTTACTTCTGCAAAGAGGTGCTCTCTTTCTCAAGATGCCTTGTTATTTCTTGCTAAGGGCCAAGAGGCAGACCTGCAATAATCAATGCTTAGTTAATTAATGTCTTTTAACAATTTAGCAGTATACTCCTTAGACCCTTTATCTTTACATCAAATAGAGTTGAATCCTCTGCCTCCTTCAGATGCTATGTACTTTTTGTATCTGCGCGTCTAAACCAGGACAGCAGACAAAGATGTGCCAACAACCAGACAAGCAAGATAGCAGATCCAAGTTCCTTTACCTCACTTTATACAGAACAAGTAAATATCATGTGCTAAGCTTTCTCTGCTTGCTTCTGCTTCTGTAGTGGGGTACCCTCTTTCTTATACTGCTTTGTTGTTGCTTACTAAGGGTTAAGAGACAATTGCTTGGCTTTCTCTGATGTCTTTTAACGTCCCAGCTGTATACTCAATGGACACTCTGTTTATACTCCAAATAAAGCTGATTCCACTGTCTCCTTTAAATGCTATGTAACAAGTCTTTCTGAACTTGACAAATTGTAGCAAGGAAATCCCAGAGGCAAGGGTAGCTTTATAGAGGCACCCGTCTGTTTAAATTGCCTTGCTGGATATAAGCCGCCTCACAAGACGATTAAACACCAGATCTTCAGATATGCCAGTACATGTGTAAATATATATATTGATAAATGCCACTTTGAACCATATACAGAAATACTATTCCTGTTATATCCTTAATGTAACTTATGTCACCTTATACCTCCTTCAGCTGCTCAGCTTCTCAGCGTGCGTGGGGCTTGCAACACTCAATACTAGCTTATATGCCGTGTTATCATAACATTGTACTTGCGGTTTTGTTGCGTCGGTCCTTAGCCCTCCTCCGTGTGTAATTCAGGGCTTGCAGCTCGTGGGCTGGTTCTGTCACTCTCACTAGGAAGTCGATCCACACGAGACACCTCCCGTTCGCACCAACCTCCCGTGAGGCTGTGGTAGATCCAAACCCAGCCGCACTTGTCACTGTTACTCCTTCGTAAGGACCAAGAGAGGGACCCACACCTTCCTCCTCTGTTGCTGCTCCGTATCAGCTGAAGGGGGACTTCCACAGGCTTTTCCTCTCCATACAAGGAGTGAATGGCTACGGTCAGTACCACCTGACCTTGGCGGTTTGTGCCGGCTTCCGTTAAGCTCCGCAGTCTCTATCTCCCCAAGGCGTCCGCAATCAGAACCGCCAACAGGGACCAGGAGCTGGGGTGTTGAAACTCTTTGCTGCTTGGTGCGCATAACTCAGAGCGCGCGTGTGTCCTCTCACGCTCCTCCCCGGACGTTCGGTCTTTCGCAATTGTGAGCTTTTCAGTTCCAAGATATGTGATAATTACCCTTTAAAGGGACTTTCAAGTCAAAATTAAACTTTCATCATTCAGATAGAGCAGCAATTTTAAACAACTTTCCAATTTACTTCAATTAACAAAATGTTCACAGTATATTTATATTTATACTTTTCAAGTCACCTGCTCCTACTGAGCATGTGCAAGAAAAATATACGTATATGCATTTGCGATTGGCTGATGGCTGTCACATGATACAGGAGGAGTGGAAATCAAAATAACTGACATTTGCTAGAAAATAAATACTACTACTCATCTGAAGTTCAGACTAAGTGCTATTACATTGTCTTGTCATAATGCATTTGTTGATTATGCAAGCCTACTGTATTTACTAATCCTTTAACATTTTTAAAACAAATTTACATCCTTTTTTACTGCAATTATCCTTTTTACTGCAATTATTTATCAATAGCTAACCATTTGCCTTATTTGGAGGAGCCAATCCGGACTTTAGTCCTCTGACAGCAAGGCTAGCCCTGCCTATAATGTTAGTATAGATTATCAGTTAAAGGGACAGTCTACACCAGAATGTTTATTGTTTTAAAAGATAGATAATCCCTTTATTACCCATTCCCCAGTTTTGCATAACCAACACAGTTATATTAATGTACTTTTTACCTCTGTGATTACCTTGTATCTAAGAACCTTCTTCCAGCCCCTGATCACATGACTGTGACTGTTTATTATCTATTGACTTGCATTTAGCATTGTTTTGTGCTAACTCTTAAATAACTCCCTGTGCCTGAACACAGTGTTATCTCTATGGCCCACATGAACTTATCAGTATCTTGTTGTGAAAAGGAATTTAAAAAACATTTGATAAGAGGCAGCCCTCAAGGGCTTAGAAATTAGCATATGAGCCTACCTAGGTTTTGTTTCAAATAAGAATACCAAGAGAACAAAGCAAATTTGATGATAAAAGTACATTGAAAAGTTAATTAAAATTACAAGTCCTATCTGAATAATGAAAGTTTAATTTTGACTAGACTGTCCCTTTAAAGCCAATTAGAGACAGCCATATAGCAGAGTTAGGGGTGCAGTTTAGAGGGACAGTCTACTCCAAAATTGTCATTGTCTCAAAAGATGAATCCCTTTTTATTACCCATTCCCTAGTTTTGTATAACCAACACAGTTATATTAAAGGGTGATGATTCAGATAGGGCATGTCATTTTAAACAACTTTCCCATTTACTTTTATCATGAAATTTGCTTTGTTATCTTGTTATTCTTAGTTGAAAACTAAACTTAGGTAGCCTTATATGATAATCCCTAAGCCCTTGAAGGCCACCTTCTATCTGAATGCATTTTACAGTTTTTCACAGCTAGAGGGCATTAGTTCATGTGTTTCATATAAATAACATTGTGCTCACCTGCGTGGGGTTATTTAAGAGTTAGCACTAATTGCCTGAAATGCAAGTCTATCAAAAGAACTGAGATAAGGAGACAGTCAACAGAAGCTTAGATACAAGGTAATTACAGAGGTAAATAGTATATTTCTATAACAGTTGGTTATGCAAAACTGGGGTATGGTAAATAAAGGGATTATCTATCTTTTTAAACTATAACATTTTTGGTGTTTACTATCCCTTTTTAAAGGGACAGTATACACTCATTTTCATATAACTGCATGTAATAGACACTGCTATAAAGAATAAGATGCACAGATACTGATATAAAAATACAGCATAAAACTGTTTAAAAACTTTCTTAGAAGCTGTCAGTTTGGCTCTGTTGAAAAGGTAGCTGGAAAGCCCACTGCAAGTGGAAAATAAGACACTCCCCCCCTCCCCCTTCTTTTGCATATGAAAAGACCCTAAACACAAACAGGAGCAAGCTGGAGAAGGTAGCTGACCGTATTCACATAAAACTTTGGTGCTTGGTTAGGAGTCTGAAAATCAGAGCAATGTTATTTAAAAATAAGCAAAACTATACATTTATTTAAAAAAAAACCTTTATGGGCTATATAAATAGATCATCTACAAAACATTTATGCAAAGAAAAAATGAGTGTATAATGTCCCTTTAATATACTTTTTACCTCTGTGATTACCTTGTATCTAAGGCTCTGCAGAATGTCCCCTTATCTTAGGGCTGTTTCCGACTTTTATACTTCCAGCGGTATATTTATAATTAACTGTAAAAGTAATTAGCCCTCGGATTGTAAGGGCTTAGCCGTTATATTTGCTATATATACTGCTGGTTAGAATATTATCCTAATTTATCCGAATGATGGTTCAACTTGGGTGATGTGTTTTTAACTTAATAGTCTCAGCTATAGCGTGTGTGGTTTAACTTACTTTTTGCTAGTAAACTAGTGTATGAATGAAGGTTTTTTAATTTTAAATACAATATTTCGTCTTGCGCATATTGGGCTTAGCTCTAGTATATAACACAGATTTGAGTTACCTATCCATTTTTGTAAATTCTTTACAATTACCTTGTTAGTTGTGCCTTGCTCTGTTACTCATAATCTGTTGGCAGGGAGTCCAGTTGTCCATGATTTTAAATGATATATTTTTGGCTATTTGCCACAGTAAACGGACTTGCTGCTTATAGTATACTTTGCCCTTCTCCCTCTCATATCTAATTCAAACATTTAACAATACGTTTTTTTTTCCTGCATGATATTTTGTGTGAGTGGTTCAATTATTTGTTTTGTAAGATATTTAAAATATTTATTTAATTTTGCACTTTTGTAATGAGCGCCTCTCCTCCCCATACGAATATACAGTATATGCCCCTTAGCGAGACATCCTGTTTTCAGGGGAAAAAAGCTTTAGATCATTCCACCAGGGAAATAGGACTGGTGAGCATTCTTTAGTAATCTCGCCAGCCCAGAGACCTTTAGATCATCGTGCCCTTAGTTATATGCAAGCAACAGTACAGGAATAAAATGCTTTCATGCATTACAGCAGCTTATTTTTGCACTTTTGTCCTTTTATAAAAGAAAGACATGTGAGGTAAATATAATGTGTCATGGGCTCAATAACCTGTGCATAGGAAAGATTAAAAAGATGTAAATGTGTCTCTTCTGCTAGTTCAGTAACGTTTCACACCAGTTATTACTCAATTTCCTGTGCCTGTTATTCATCATTGCTAGAAGGTAATATTAGAACATCACTTACAACGATGGCAGATCCGTTTACATATGAAAATCTGCCTTTGTGAGTTCAGAGCCAAGTAGGTCAGAGTGTAGCAATAAAAGACTTTCCCCTTCTGAGGGGAACGTGGTGCCGGCTGATTATACACTGTAGCTGCTTATTCACAAACCTTAATGTATTCACTTAGCTGAAGAATTTGTATTGCAGTGAGATGAAGCCCTAACATTTTCTTTTTGTTTCCAATTTACTTCTATTTTCCAATTTGCTTTGTTTCCATGCTATTCAGTGTTGAAGAGATACCTAGGTAGGCATCTAAAGCACTACATAGCAGGAAAAAGTGCTGCCATCTACTGCTCGTGTCTATGGATAATATTGTTGTATAACTTGCAATATAGTGCTCCAGACACGTGCACGTTCCTGAGCTTACATCCCTGATTTAAATATAAATAAAAAAAAGAACAAAGAAAATGTGATGCTAGAAGTAAATTAGAAATTTGTTTAAAAGGCTCTATCAGAATTATGAAAAATATTTTTTTTTTAGTTTCATTTCCCTTTAAAACAAGTGGCCAATCACCTTTTAGTTTACGGGTCTGTCACTTTTTAAATATTTTCACTCACTTGTTTCTAAAGAGTGCAGCCTCAGCCCTCCCAACCTTGTTTCAGCCAAACCTCATCCCTTTTCCACAAACTCACACTTTAGTTCCTGATCCAGTTTTAAAGGGATATGAAACCGAAAACTTTTCTTTCACGATTCACATAGAGCATGCAATAAAAAAAAAATCTAATTTACTTCTGTTATCAACTTTTCTTTTTTCCCTTGGTATCTTGGTTGACAAGCAGATATGTAAGCTTAGGAGCCGGACCATTTCTGAAGCACTCTATGAGGCCTATCTATCAAGCTCTGAAAGGAGCTTGACGGCCCGTGTTTCTGGCGAGTCTTCAGACTCGCCAGAAACAGCAGTTATGAAGCAGTGGTCACAAAGACCGCTGCTCCATAACCTGTCCGCCTGCTCTGAGCAGACGGACAGACATTGCCGGAAATCAACCCGATCGAGTATGATCGGGTTGATTGACACCTCCCTGCTGGCGGCCCATTGTCCGCGAGTCTGCAGGGGGCAGCGTTGCACCAGCAGCTCTTGTGAGCTGCTGGTGCAATGCTGAATATGGAGAGCGTATTGCTCTTCGCATTCAGCGAGGTCTGGCGGACCTGATCCGCACTGTTGGATCAGGTCCGCCACACTTTGTTAAATAGAGGCCTATGACAGCAGTTTTGCAAGAATGTTATCCATTTGCAAGAGGGCTAGATGTTAGCACTATTTATTCTCATGTATGCTCCCGAGTCCGGACACTTACCTGGGTATCTCTTCAACACAAAATATCATGGGAACGAGGCAAATTTGATAATGTAAGCAAATTGGAAACTTTTGTATATGGCATGCTGTGTCATCCCTTTTAAAGGGATATTAAACCCTTAAAGAGACCGAAATGCCCCCATACACATTTCAATTTTGACGATTCTATTTTAAAGGAACAGTATACATCAATTACATGCAATAGACACTGCTATAAAGAAAATATGCACAGATACTGATCTAAAAATTCAGTATAAAACCTTTTAAAAACTTAGTTAAAAGCTCCCAGTTTAGCACTGTTGATGACGTTAGGCTGGGACACCCAGTTGAAGGGTCTTTGAAAGCAGGAAGGGGCGGACACTCCCCCCTCCCTGCTTATGAAAATAGAGATTATACAAACAGGAGCCAGCAGAGTCTGTAAATGAGCGTGTATCAAGGTATCTGATACTTTGGGGCTTGATTAAGGAGTCTGAAAATCTGCACAATGTTATTAAAAAAAATAAGCAAAACTATCTATACATTGTTACAAAAACACTCCCAGATGGGCTATATAAATGGATCATCTACAAAACATTTCTGCAAAGAAAAATCTAGTGTACAATGTCCCTTTAAATAGAAGCATTTTTTTGCAATTTAATTTTATTAGCAAAAATCCTTCTAGTAAAATGAATAACCATATGCACATATGCTGGGAGGGCCCGAGCAACAGTATTCAAGCCCAGAGAGCTGGGTATGGTGTCATATAAGCCTTGGCTGACTCTCGGAGAAGGTGTAGTGTTTGAATACTGGTGCACTGGTCTTTTTTTTTTTTTTTTTTTGGTAATGGAAGTATATTGCAAACATGCTTCTATTTGAAATTGAAATGCATCCACATTTGAATTTTGACCTTTCTATCCCTTTAATAAATGCTATTTATAATGATGTATTCAAAGCAAATAGTAGCCTGAGAATAATATGCAGATGTATTTTTTAAACAATTGTATTAGTTGTTTACATACTGAAGCAATAAGTCTAAAGTAATAGTTTCTATAAAGTAGTGTGCACAACCATTCTGTAGTTTAAACAGACAGTCTACTTGAAAATTGTTATTGTTTATAAAGATAGATAATCCCTTTATTACCCATTCCCCAGTTTTGCATAAACCAACATTGTTCTAGTAATATACTTTTTACCTCTGTGATTACCTTTTATCTAAGCCTCTGCAGACTGCCCCCTTATTTTAGTGCTTTTTACAATCTTGCATTTTAGCCAATCAGTGCTGGTTCTTGTATAACCATTATCATTCTCCACAAGAGTGAGCACAATGTTATCTATAAGGCACACAGGAACTAGCACTGTCTGGCTGTTGTGCAAGATTTAAAAAGCTGATACAAAGCACTGAGATAGAAGGCGGCCTGTCGTGGCTTAGAAACAGGCTAAGTTACAGGTTATAAAGTATATTAAAGGGATATGAAACACAAGCTTAGGTGCTGAACCAAAAATGAACCGGCTACTAAGATAACATTCCTGATTTTAAAATAAAGAGAACAAAGAAAAAAATGATAAAAGGAGTAAATTAAAAAGTAGCTTGAAATTTCATGCTCTATCTGAATCACAGAAGAAAAAAATTGGGTTTCATATCCCTTTAACAGAACAATGTTGGTTATGCAGAGCTGCAAAATGGGTAGTAAAGGTGTTGTCTAGCTTTTTAAACAGTAATACAAATCAAGTAGACCGTCCCTTTAAAGGGATAGTAAACACTTTGTAATTAAATTTTTATGCAGTTTTCTAATAGATTAACATATCGGCAGTCTGAAGGCTATTAGAGCAGATTAACACTTTCTTTGCTGCAGTTTTTTTTTTCCAGCGGACAAACCACACACCACTTCCTTATTTTGAGGAGCCAATCTGGACTTGAGTCTGAAGGCGACAGGGCTTGCCACTGTCATTATTTTAACACAATCTCCATTATTTGGCTTCTGTTTTCAGGACAGAAAAATATTTTTTTTAGACTTAAAGGGATATGAAACCCATTTTTTTTGTTTCATGATTCAGATAGAGCAGGCAATTTTAAGCAACCTTCTAATATTTACTCTTATTATCCATTTCTCTTCGTTCTCTTGTTATCTTTATTTGAAAAAGCAGGAATATAGCTTAGGAGCTGGCCCATTTTTGGTTCAGCACCCTGGGTAGTGCTTGCTGATTAGTGGCTACATTTATTTATATTGTCTAATTTGCTTCATTCTTTAGATAACCTTTGTTAAAAAAAACAACCAATCACACGAGACATCTATGTGCAGCCACAAATCAGCAGCTACTGAGCCCATTTAGATGTTTTTAACAAAGGATATCAAGAGAATGAAGCAATATAGATAATAGAAGTAAATTGGAAAGTTATTTAAAATTGCTTGCTCTTTCTAAATCATTAAAATATTTTTTATGTCCTTTTAAATTTGAAAATACTGTAAGTTTTTCGACCTGAAGGATTTTTTTATTCTGTGTAAAGCGTGCACTGTCTTTGCCAAAACATTAAACCTAGGCTTTTTTTTTCTTTTTCAAATCCACAATGCAGTCTTTCTCTTCCAACTTCAAATGGAATTATGTAGATGACACAGTGTTCTTGTATTGCTCTTTATTACATTCCTTAAAGGCACAGTAAACATTAGATCAAGCAAAAGAACAATTCTATATACCAACCCTAGTATTCCCTTAAATCACACTGCCTGGTTTATGTGTTCATTTTAATAGCAGCTGTACTGCAAAAAAGTGAGTGCGCACTACAGAGTTTTCCCTAATCCTGCCCATCTAGGGGTCGATCCGATAAAAATCGTCGCCCGCAAAAGCCGGCGACGCCAATATTTACGCTGGTTTGGTATCACATATACGGCGTAACCTAGAAGTTACGCGCGTATATTTCTGCCGTCGCCCGTAGTTTTTTGGGCCATAGGCAGGCATACCAAACCAGCGCAGTTTGGTATCCAATATGCAGCGTAAGGACTTACGTGGCGAAAATGGAGAAATCTTACTCCATTTTCACCTCGCCACAAAAAGCAGCCGTAAGAAGCCTTACGCTGACTATTGGAGCCCCGTAACTCCCTAAACTGGCTGCTAAAATAAACCTAACGCATGCGCAATGTCTATCTCCCTGTCAACCGCGATCTTCTAAAATAAACCTAACACCTAACGCATGCGCAATGTCTATCTACCTGTCAACCGCGATCCCCCCCCCCGAAATCCCTAATAAAGTTATTAACCCCTAAACCGCCGCTCCCGGACCCCGCCGCCATCTACATAAACTAACCCCCTACTGTGAGCCCCTAAAACTGCCACCATCTAACTGATCTATCCCCTAATGTAAACCCCTAAAACCGCCGCCATCTACCTTATCTATCCCCTAATCTGACCCCTTACACCGCCGCCACCTATATAAAAATTATTAACCCCTAATCTAATCCCCCTATACCGCCGCCAGCTATATTAATATTATTAACCCCTAATGTAAGCCCCTTACACCGCTGCCATCTCTATTAAAATGATTAACCCCTAATTTAATCTACCTACCCCGCCGCCAGCTATATTATCTATATTAACCCTAAGTATATTATAGTTAATATAGGTATTACATTATATATATTAACTATATTAACCCTAATTATATTAGGGTTAATATAGTTAATATAGTTACTATAGTATTTATATTAACTATATTAACTCTATCTAACCCTAACACCCCTAACTAAATTTATATTAAATTAATCTAATTCATTTATAAACTAAAATATTCCTATTTAAATCTTAATACTTACCTATAAAATAAACCCTAAGATAGCTACAATATAAATAATAATTACATTGTAGCTATGTTAGGGTTAATATTTATTTTACAGGTAAATTGTTAATTATTTTAACTAGGTATAATAGCTATTAAATAGTTATTAACTAATTAATATCTACCTAGTTAAAATAATTACCCAATTACCTGTAAAATAAATCCTAACCTAAGTTACAAATACACCTACACTATCAATAAATTAAATAAACTACAAACATCTATCTAAAATACAATTAAATTAACTAAACTAAATTACAAAAACAAACAAACACTAAATTACAAAAAATAAAAAAAAGATTACAAGATTTTTAAGCTAATTACACCTATTCTAAGCCCCCTAAGAAAATAATAAACCCCCAAAATAAAAAAAAATCCCTGCCCTATTCTAAATTAAAAAAAGTTCAAAGCTCTTTACCTTACCAGCCCTTAAAAGGGCCTTTTGTGGGGCATGCCCCAAAGAATTCAGCTCTTTTGCATACAAATACAATACCCCCCCCATTACAACCCACCACCCACATACCCCTATTCTAAAACCACCCAAACCCCCCTTAAAAAAGCCTAACACTACCCCCCTGAAGATCTCCCTACCTTGTCTTCACCACACCGAGCCGAACTCCTGATCCGATCCGGGCGATGTCTTGCTCCAAGCGGCAAAGAAGAATTCTTCCTCCGGCGATGTCTTCCTCCAAGCGGCAAAGAAGAATTCTTCCTCCGGCGATGTCTTCCTCCAAGCGGCAAAGAAGAATTCTTCCTCCGGCGACGTCTTCCTCCAAGCGGCAGCAAAGTCTTCATTCTTCCGGCGGCATCTTCAATCTTCTTTCTTCCCTCCGCCGCCGTGGAGCATCCATCCCGGCCGACGACTGAACGACGAATGAGGTACCTTTAAATGACGTCATCCAAGATGGATCCTATCAGCCAATCGGAATTCGGCGGACGCCATCTTGGATGACGTCATTTAAAGGTACCTCATTCGTCGTTCAGTCGTCGGCCGGGATGGATGCTTCGAGGAGCGAAGAAAGAAGATTGAAGATGCCGCCGGAAGAATAAAGACTTTGCTGCCGCTTGGAGGAAGACTTCGCCGGAGGAAGAATTCTTCTTTGCCGCTTGGAGGAAGACATCGCCCGGATCGGATCAGGAGTTCGGCCCGGTGTGGTGAAGACAAGGTAGGGAGATCTTCAGGGGGGTAGTGTTAGGCTTTTTTAAGGGGGGTTTGGGTGGTTTTAGAATAGGGGTATGTGGGTGGTGGGTTGTAATGGGGGGGGTATTGTATTTGTATGCAAAAGAGCTGAATTCTTTGGGGCATGCCCCACAAAAGGCCCTTTTAAGGGCTGGTAAGGTAAAAAATATTTTTTTTAGACTTAAAGGGATATGAAACCCATTTTTTTTGTTTCATGATTCAGATAGAGCAGGCAATTTTAAGCAACCTTCTAATATTTACTCTTATTATCCATTTCTCTTCGTTCTCTTGTTATCTTTATTTGAAAAAGCAGGAATATAGCTTAGGAGCTGGCCCATTTTTGGTTCAGCACCCTGGGTAGTGCTTGCTGATTAGTGGCTACATGTATTTATATTGTCTAATTTGCTTCATTCTTTAGATAACCTTTGTTAAAAAAAACAACCAATCACACGAGACATCTATGTGCAGCCACAAATCAGCAGCTACTGAGCCCATTTAGATGTTTTTAACAAAGGATATCAAGAGAATGAAGCAATATAGATAATAGAAGTAAATTGGAAAGTTATTTAAAATTGCTTGCTCTTTCTAAATCATTAAAATATTTTTTATGTCCTTTTAAATTTAGAAGGCGATGTCTTCCTCCAAGCGGCAAAGAAGAATTCTTCCTCCGGCGATGTCTTCCTCCAAGCGGCAAAGAAGAATTCTTCCTCCGGCGACGTCTTCCTCCAAGCGGCAGCAAAGTCTTCATTCTTCCGGCGGCATCTTCAATCTTCTTTCTTCGCTCCGCCGCCGTGGAGCATCCATCCCGGCCGATGACTGAACGACGAATGAGGTACCTTTAAATGACGTCATCCAAGATGGATCCTATCAGCCAATCGGAATTCGGCGGACGCCATCTTGGATGACGTCATTTAAAGGTACCTCATTCGTCGTTCAGTCGTCGGCCGGGATGGATGCTTCGCGGAGCGAAGAAAGAAGATTGAAGATGCCGCCGGAAGAATGAAGACTTTGCTGCCGCTTGGAGGAAGACTTCGCCGGAGGAAGAATTCTTCTTTGCCGCTTGGAGGAAGACATCGCCGGAGGAAGAATTCTTCTTTGCCGCTTGGAGGAAGACATCGCCGGAGGAAGAATTCTTCTTTGCCGCTTGGAGCAAGACATCGCCCGGATCGGATCAGGAGTTCGGCCCGGTGTGGTGAAGACAAGGTAGGGAGATCTTCAGGGGGGTAGTGTTAGGCTTTTTTAAGGGGGGTTTGGGTGGTTTTAGAATAGGGGTATGTGGGTGGTGGGTTGTAATGGGGGGGGGTATTGTATTTGTATGCAAAAGAGCTGAATTCTTTGGGGCATGCCCCACAAAAGGCCCTTTTAAGGGCTGGTAAGGTAAAGAGCTTTGAACTTTTTTTAATTTAGAATAGGGCAGGGAATTTTTTTTATTTTGGGGGTTTATTATTTTCTTAGGGGGCTTAGAATAGGTGTAATTAGCTTAAAAATCTTGTAATCTTTTTTTTATTTTTTGTAATTTAGTGTTTTGTTTTTTTTTGTAATTTAGTTTAGTTAATTTAATTGTATTTTTAGATAGATGTTTGTAGTTTATTTAATTTATTGATAGTGTAGGTGTATTTGTAACTTAGGTTAGGATTTATTTTACAGGTAATTGGGTAATTATTTTAACTAGGTAGATATTAATTAGTTAATAACTATTTAATAGCTATTATACCTAGTTAAAATAATTAACAATTTACCTGTAAAATAAATATTAACCCTAACATAGCTACAATGTAATTATTAATTATATTGTAGCTATCTTAGGGTTTATTTTATAGGTAAGTATTTAGATTTAAATAGGAATATTTTAGTTTATAAATGAATTAGATTAATTTAATATAAATTTAGTTAGGGGTGTTAGGGTTAGATAGAGTTAATATAGTTAATATAAATACTATAGTAACTATATTAACCCTAATATAATTAGGGTTAATATAGTTAATATATATAATGTAATACCTATATTAACTATAATATACTTAGGGTTAATATAGATAATATAACTGGCGGCGGGGTAGGTAGATTAAATTAGGGGTTAATCATTTTAATAGAGATGGCGGCGGTGTTAGGGGCTTACATTAGGGGTTAATAATTTTAAGATAGATGGTGGCGGTGTTAGGGGCTCACTTTAGGGGGTTATAGATATAATATAGCTGGCGGCGGGGTACGGGAGCGACGGTTTAGGGGTTAATAACTTTATTAGGTTGCGGCGGGGTACGGGAGCGGCGGTTTAGGGGTTAATAGCTTTTTTATTGTTAGGATAGTGAGGGGGGATAGCGGATAGAGGGTTAGACGTGTCGGGCTATGTTAGGGAGGCGTGTTAGACAGTGCGGGTGATTTAGACTTTAGTCAGGTTTTATAGGCGCCGGCAGTTTCTAACGTGGCGCAAGTCACTGGCGACTCCAAAAATCTGTACTTACGCAGATTTCTGGACATCGCTGGTTTGTGAGACTTGCGCCACTTTAGCAAGTGACGGCGCCGCATATTGGATGGCTCGAGTTGCGAGCTGAAACTGCGGGCGACGTGGGTTCCCTCGCGCCGCAAACTGTGATCTATATCGGATCGCGCCCCTAATGTGTAGATTGATTGTGCATACTCATACACTATAACCTTACACATTGTACATTCAAGCAAAGCAAGAAGTAGCAAAGCAATATTTCAAGATCTGACAGTCAGTTAATCCTGTCACGCTGTCCTTTTTTTTTTTTTTTATATTTGAGCCTGTGAAACAGCTGCCTGCTTTGTTTGGGTTGACTATAAAACAGTGAAAATGTTTCTTCTTACACAACAGCTACAAGAAGAAATCCAGATCTTAGTGTGTTTTACCTCTTCGGCATTCGGCAGTGAACGAAACTGCCGAATTCACATCACACACACATATATATATATAAACTATTTGAAGTAAGTACACCTAGGTTTTCCCACTCTAATAGAAAAAGTAGCGCACACTCAAAATATGTATTAGGGTTATATGTATATACAATTGAAATATATTAAATTAAATGCTGATTGCACTATACCACATTGAATTAATTCAAAATTGATTTAAAATAAACTGTACTGTATGATAAAAATAACAGTACTGTATAATATAAAATGAAAATGAAAAATCTTGTCCTTCTAGTAGTGAGATATATTCTCCCTGAATTTTGGTGTCAAAAAGATGTGTTGAGTGCTGCTCGTCCAAAATGGGCTCAAGGTTCAAGTTGAGTACAAAAAAACATCTGCAAGTATCTAAAAAGACAAGCGCAAAAAAACACTTCTCATGGTGCAGGTCAATTTAATTAAAACATACAATCACATATAAAAAAGCAAACACCCCTAAGGTATTTTCTACTCACAAACTAAAACCTCAATCATATGAGGTAAGGAAGAACGATTGGATATATCAGTGTCCCCACTTTTTCACAAACGATATCACCAAAGTCCTTCGGCACAACGAAATCCTGTTTTCCTCCAGGAATCCCTTGTGGCACGGATTGGAGACAAAGTACTTGTGGATGTCCAAAGTTTTTCAAGTATTCGATTCGCGATATGCTTAGACCGCATAGAAAATGTCCATAAACAGCACGGAATACTGAAACCACGTGTGTGTCGTAAATGACGTAAGTTGGGCGTGGCCTCTTTTTAGATACTTGTATGTGTATATATATATATATATATATATATATATATAAATATATATATAAATATACTAAATAGATTGGCCCCTATTTATCAAAGGTGTTGCGGACCTGATCCGACAGTGCGGATTAGGTCCGCAACACCTTGCTAAATGTGGAGAGCAATATGCTCTTCGCATTTAACATTGCACTAGCAGCTCACAAGAGCTGCTGGTGCAACGCCGCCCCCTGCTGACTCGCGGCCAATCGGCCGCCAGCAGGGGGGTGTCAATCAACCCGATCATACTCGATCGGGTTGATTTCCGGCGATTCCTGTCCGCCTGCTCAGAGCAGCCGGACAGGGTTATGGAGCAGCGGTCTTTAGACCGCTGCTTCATAATTTGTGTTTCTGGCGAGTCTGGAGACTCGCTAGAAACACGGCCCTTCAAGCTCCGTACGGAGCTTGATAAATGGGCCCCATAGAATCATACATCTCTCCTGGTGCTCATGCTGCGATAAATCAATCAATACATATTAAGAGTCTTTTCCAGGAACTGCCACCTCCTTATTTCAAAAGATTAAAGGGACACTGAACCCAATTTTTTTCTTTCATGATTCAAATAGAGCATGCAATTTTAAGCAACTTTCTAATTTACTCCTATTATCAAATTCTCTTCATTCTCTTGGTATCTTTATTTGAAAAGCAAGAATGTAAGTTTAGATGCCGGACCATTTTTGGTGAACAACCTGGGTTGTCCTTGCTGATTGGTGGATAAATTCATCCACCAATAAAAAAGTGCTGTCCATGGGTCTCAACCAAAAATTGTCTGGCTCCTTAGTTATAATACACAATCAAAGCATCATGTGTTCATAAACTAGCCAAGTATAAAAAGATTTATCAGTTCACATCAAAAGAAATAGATAATATCACATAATTTACTGCTTCGACCTCTCTCAAATGTGTCCATGTCACATTATTAAAAGACAACTCACAAAGGCGCACACAAAACATTCTTTTGCCAAACACCGGAAAAAAATAATCTAAATTGGATTCCTGTCATGTTTCTATGCCACGGCTGATGTCCTTTTTGTAAGAAGTGTCTTTCAACAGGTTGATCTGAATCGCCCTTTTTAAAGGCCTCTCAAATCTCTGACCTGTGATTCACAAGTCTCTCCCTGAATGTAGTGGTGGTCTTCTCAACTTAATGAAGGGAACACGGACAGATAACATACACCACATAATCCGAAGTGCATGTAAACCTGTGATAAATTGTATATAGCTTGTTGGTGTGTGGATGATTAAACTTCTTACCAACTATTAAGCTGTTACAGGTCACACAGTTACCACACCAAAAACACCCTGGCTTTTTCTTCCTTAGCCAAGATGGCTAAATCCGACACATTGCTATTTACAACCAACAAATCCCAGCAGTTCCTAGCCCTCCTATATACCATCATAGGAAGCAGACCATTCCAAAAGGGTAAGATATTATCCAGGGTTACTATAGGCCAATTTTTACCAGTTGCATCTTTACCCAACCTTGAAGCTGGGGTGTATGTGGTAATGGTGGGTGTACAGGTCACACAGTTATCACACTGATAAACACTCTTGCTTGCTCTTCATTAGCCAATATGATTGTTGATAGCAATGTGTTAGGTTGGGTTTAGCCAACATATCCCTGAGGTTCCTAGCCCTCCTATATATCATCCTAGGCAGACTATTCCAAAGGGTAAAGGTATTATCCGGAGCCACTATAGGCCAATTTCTACCAATTTTATCTTTAACCAATCTTGAAGCTGAGGTGCATGCATTAATGAAATTCATAGTAGTTGTATCATATTTCTCCTTATGTGTTAGGAGTTGATCTTGTGATAGTTCCTGTGCCCACTCTCGTTGCTGTACCAACATCTTCCTGGGATAGCCTCACTTGAAATGTTTGTTGCATCAAGTCCAATTGAATATCACTGCATTCCCTCTCAGTGTTGTTCCAGATGACTTGCGGGAACTGAGAGGTACTTATACCTCTCTTCTGAAAACTGGGGTGGAAACTAGAATGATGTAATAGTGAATTCTTATCTATAGGCTTATTGAACAATGTAATATATATTGCAATATCTGAATCTGTTTCAACCTTACATATTTGCAAATCCAAAAAATAACTGACTTTAAATAATATTAGATTTTGAAGCAGATAGTGGACTGTAATTTATTCTTCTAGCGCTTTACAAGACCCACTCCAAATCATAAATACATTGTCTATATACTGACAGTAGAATTTGATGTATTTACTTCTGACACCAAAGATATGTTCATGTTCGTACATAGCAATATAGAATTTAATCAAATGCAATAGGAATTCAGTATGTGGTCCAACACAGAGGTCACTCATGGTAAGAATGTTTTTAACTTTCTCAATCTCATGTGAATGTGGGATAATGGTATAAACGTCAATGGTAACCAATATATCAGTGGATTTTAGAGTATCAAGTTTATTGAGTAATACAATAAGCTTAGATGAATCTATAAAATACAATTAATCTCTCTCTCTCTCTCTCTCTCTCTCTCTCTCTCTCTCATATTCAAGATAACAGTTATAGCTCCCTCAAAATGCCACCCATGACTGGGAGGGCTCATATGAGTGAGGGATAGGTTTGGTATGAGTTTCATGTATTTTTTGTGGAGCCACAAAAGACATTGCAGAGTCACATGTTCCACGGCTGTTTTGTTTATTTTAAACATGACATTTATAGTAAAAGGAAAGCTGCATTAGAGACTGTAGCGCAGAGTCCCCAAGCAATGACAATATAAGGGATGGTGGGGTTCCCTGATTTATTTAGGATCAACTGTAAAACAGAAGATCCATAAAGAGGTGTAGGACCTTGGATCCTGATTGTATGTAAAGGGGGCTGGATGATAGGAAAGTGACGATTTAGCTGTTTTTGTTTTGTTTTAGTTCCCTTCTCTTTCCTTTTTATACAACAATGAACCGTCAAGGTATTGGGTGACCGTTTACCTTTAAATTAGATTTGCTATACTTGCAAATCGGCTCAAACACATCATCCCCCACTTGGTTCATCCGGACCAAGTGGGATTTATTAAAGATAGGGAAGCCCCAGACAACATCCGAAAGGTTACCAATCTAATACAATTCTTGGGAGAGACAAGAACGCCTTCTCTGCTCCTATCTTTGGATGCGGAGAAGGCGTTCGACAGAATAGACTGGGACTATATGTTCTTAACACTACACCATATGGGCTTTGAGGGAGGATTCATAAAAGCTCTAAAAGTAATATACTCATGCCCAGAGGCCCAAGTTTCCTCAACAGGATACAAATCAAAACCCTTTCCAATACGAAACGGTACCAGACAGGGGTGCCCTCTGTCCCCACTACTATTCGCGCTCTGTATAGAACCACTAGCAATCGCGATCCGTTCACACCCAGACATATCAGGAGTTAAAATAAATCCATTAGAATGCAAACTTTCTCTATTTGCGGATGATGTCCTGTTGACCTTGACGAACCCATTAATATCTCTACCGAACCTCTACCAGACAATAAAGACATTTTCAACCATCTCAGGATTTAAAATCAACCCAGACAAGTGTGAAGCCCTACCCATTGCAATACCCCAACAAACTAAAATAATTTTAGAAACACAATTTCACTTTAAATGGATGAAACACACACTAAAATACTTAGGTATCCAGATTCCAACTTGCTCCACTCAGCTATACAAAGTAAATTATACCCCACTATTTAAACAAATTAGACGAGATATGGCAAAATGGAAGAGCTTTAATTTCTCCTGGCTAGGTAGAATAGCGGCGGTTAAAATGAACGCCATGCCTCGAATACTGTATTTATTCAGAACCCTCCCGATAAAAATAATAAAACCAGAACTGGAAACACTGCAAAAAGACATCTCAGCATTTATTAGGGGAGGTAAGACGAGCAGGATAGCAAAATCCACCTTAAACAGACATAAGTCACTCGGGGGCATAGGTGCACCAAACTTAATAGAATATTACAATGCAGCCAGACTAGCGCAAGATACACTATTCCTGAAAAGGTCAAAGGGAATAATATGGCCCAAGTTAGAAGCGAACATAGGGGGGTGGGAAGAAGCAGACTCAATTGTTTGGGACCCAGAGAGGGCTCAGAAAGATAGAAAGACATCTACACCCTACACCACAAACCTCACTGTAAAGATCTGGAAAACAGCGAAAACGAAATATAAACTACTACAGCAACATTCTATATCAATACCACTTAGATATCTAATATCGGAAGACCTTTGGACCCAAATCAAAAAATGGGAAAACAAAGGTTTATACAGAGTGGCGGACTACTTAACAGGACATAACATACTGACGTTTAACCAACTACAGACAAAGATTGACCCCCTGAAGCTACACTGGTACTTATACCTACAGATACACTCCGCTCTACAATCATATTTAAAACACCCTAGAGAACAGACCTCCACACCTATCGAAACCTTCTGTAAATCAGAAGAACGCAACAAACATACCATATCTCTACTATATGTATCTATGCAGACCACCCACAACACCACCAAGACCACGACTATGCTGGCCTGGGAACAGGAACTACTTATCTGCAAAGACAAAAAGACATGGGAATCACTGTTTCAAAACGCAGAAAGAGGGTTGATAAGTGTAGACCTTAAAGATAATATCACCAAAACAATTCACAGATGGTACTTAACTCCTACACGAACGGCTCATATGCACCCCCAAGGCAGCAGATTATGTTACAGAGGCTGTGGAGACATAGGGACATACAGACACATGTGGTGGGACTGCAAAGATGTTAGGGGTATTTGGAGCAGACTATCCGCATTTCTCAGTCAGATGCTAGAAGAAAATATCAGTCTAACGATCCAACAAGCTTTATTACATGAACATCTCAGTAAATTCCACAAACATATCAATACATTTATTAAGATCTTATGCACAATCACGAGGATATGCATAGCTAAATATTGGAAATCTGGAACTCCAACCTGGACTGAGATATATAATAGAATCCAACACACATACACCATGTACGAGACAGCTTCATATACATTAGATAACAGGGAAACCTTCCAAGCAGTGTGGTACTATTGGATAAGCAAAGGGTCCATAACCTCACAAGATAACCGGAGATCAGGGATCTAAAGGACCATCAAACTATAGTCGTGTCAAACACTTTGACGCACACATACTATGATCTGTGACATAAGATGACATCACCCATCCCTATCCCCCCCCCCCCCCTTATAACCTCCTTCCCTTTTTTTTTTTTTCTCTTTTATAGTTTCCCCTTTCTTCCTTATTTATTTCTTTTTTGTTCTTGATCTATCTGTTCTCAGTTGTTATACCGTAAGGTTTCAAATTCATATACACGATTACTCTAAGATAATAATGATTCAGCCAAAAACATCCAGTTAGTGAAATACAGAGTTAAGAAACAATCTGTACCAAAGATTAGAATGTTATAACACAAGGAAGAAATGCTAGATAGAATATATACTCTAATAACCTAATGTTAAATGGCTGATAATGCTTGATGAATCAAAGACAGTTCTAAGATAGAATCAATTTGCAGTGAATAATGATGTAGGGATGAGACAATTGTGTAACTATGTAACAATGCGGTTTGGCTAGGATTTTTCACTCTTATATCATTGAATACTTGTAATGCAATATCCCCCAAAATCAATAGACAACGGAAGAATAGATATTGTATGTTATGTTAATTCATTTTATGCATTCTTGTTCTCTGAAAAATATAAAACAATAAAAAACTATTTAAACATAAATTAGATTTGCTGAAGAGGACATAATAAGTCCATGTTAGCTACTTATTGACTGCACTTGTGTATGAAGTCATTGGTTTTCATTGTTCTAATATGTACTTACTTTTTTGTTTAGAATTGTCTTACACTATATTGATGCAACTCTAAACTAAAGTTAAAATATTATTATATATTTTTTGATAATCAACAAGATCATTATAATGGAGTTGCTCACTACAGCCAATACCTAATGAATAATGCTCTGATATTTCCCTCTGCAGAATCCAGTCACTGGACTGCTCCCTGCTAGCAAAGAACAAAAAGATGCCTGGGTTAGAGACAATGTTTACAGTATCCTGGCGGTGTGGGGCTTGGGAATGGCATATCGTAAAAATGCTGATCGGGATGAGGACAAGGCCAAGGCCTATGAACTAGAACAGGTACATATTTGTGATCTTAAAGGAACATTAAGCTCAAAATGTAATTCACCATAAACTATTTAATTATGCATAATTTAATACTTTGTAATGCATGTACATTTGTTATTTCGCCTGCTTTTCCTGTCATTTAAATCTAAACATTGTGTTTCCACTGTCTCAAGAGAGGATGGAGTGCCTTTGGTGGAATGTTGAATTCTGACTCCTACAGGCTGCACAGTTATTGGTTAATATGTGCAGAAACTAATTTATGCCTGTCCCTAATCTGCCAAAACATAGGAAGTAAGACAATATTCTAAAAGCATTTCCACTGGTGTGGCCTGCGTCTGGAAACAAAGCATATTTTATTTAAACAAAATTACAGTTTTAATTGCCTTTAAAAGCATCGGTTAACATTAAAATGTTCCTATAATTGTGCAGCATGTGCACAATCTGTACCTTATTATATAATGCTCTAAAAAGTTCTGTTATTTGCCTCAAAACACACCTTCCTGACACAGGTTGTTGTTTTTTTTAACACACGGTTGTTCTTCAGTCACTACCTATTTGACCTCACCGTTCACTTCTATGTTGCTTGCTCCTGCACTTGATGAAGTATGACATCATGAATGGCATAAGTGACATCATTATTCAAATTTTGTGAATTCAGTCAAATCATTGATAACATACAATCCTGACTGAACTCAGAAACAAACCTGCTGTCTTATCACAAACCCTGTACTTCAGCATGTCATCAGCCTTCACTAAGGAGACATCCCAGCACAATCTACTCTGGGACACTATAGTCTCACTATAATTTCTGCCTGGTGTTTAAAAAAATAAATAAAAAAAATGCAGAATTTTAGATCGCTCTGTGATAAGCTCCTCATACAGGCTTCCATTAATTAGTTTAAAAAAAAAATAGGCAACGAGTTTATAGTCCTAGTCATCTTTGCCACACAATAGTGACATTTCACCAAAACACAATGCTTTTGACAGTGACCCAGTGCTGTGCTCTCATTTGCCAACATTGACAGACATAGAACTAAAACAGGGTTTACCACAAACATTTAGATTTGTTTTTTATATATATAATCTAAATCCAATTATGACTGCTTGGCTCTCAAAAAATGTCTCTGTCTTCTCAAATTCTGTCTTGCTCCAAAGATTGGTATAAAATTGTCAAACCCTGCACCAAAACATTGTCTTACTAGTACTTTACCTTCTTATACAAGATACTTAAAGGGACAGTATACACCAGTTTTCATATAACTGCATGCAATAGACACTACTATAAAGAAGCATATACATAGATAATGATATAAGAATTCAGTATAAAACCTTTTAAAAACTTACTTGGAAGCTCCAAATTTAGCCCTGTTGATGAGGTTAGGCTGGGAGACCCAGTGAAAGGGGGATGGGAAAGCAAAAAGGGCCCCTTACCAGTATACAAAACACCCATTACACTTACTGGAAAATGCTGGAAACTGTAGACATCAGTATACATCTGGAACTTTGGGGCTTGGTTAGGAGTCTGACAATCAGCACAATGTTATTTAAAAAATAAAAAAAACTACATTTTTACAAAAACACTCCCAGATTGGCTATATAATGGATCATATACAAAACATTTATTCAAAGAAAAATCTAGTGTACAATATCCCTTTTAACAAAATATTGTATCATCTCCACTATCTCTTTATCTAGTTCTAAAGTGGTAAAATAAATCATTTCCCTTGAAAAACTAGTTAAAAGCATTTACACACTGGAGTGAATACTGGGTAATTCTTTTCCAGCTATATGATATACATGAGCTAATTTATGAATGTTCCTAATTGGAGGTAAGGGAGCTATGCTCAAGGCTTTTTAAAGGACCAGTCAACACATTAGATTTGCATAATCAACAAATGCAATATAACAAGACAATGCAATAGTACTTAGTCTGAACTTCAAATGAGTAGTAGTTTTTTTATAACAAATGTCAAAGTTATGTATATTTTCACTCCCCTTGTAGCATGTGATAGCAATCAGCCAATCACAAATGCATATACGTATAGTCTGTGAATTCTTGCACATGCTCAGTAGGATCTGGTGACTCAAAAATTGTAAATATTAAAGACTGCGCACATTTTTTTTAATGGAAGTAAATTGGAAAGTTGTTTAAAATTACATGCTGTATCTGAATCATGAAAATTTAATTTAACCTGAGTGTCCCTTTAAGTATCTCCAGCAATTACAGCCTTGCAGACCTTTGGCATAGTTTTTTTAAGGTTATCTTAAAAGATTTCAAACCATGCTTCCTGAAGCACCTCCAACAATTTAGATCGGTTTGATAACCATACAGTCAAGCTGCTCCCACAACAGCTTAATAGGGTTCAGATCTGGTGACTTTGCTGGCCACTCCATTAAAGACAGAATGCCAGCGGACTGCTTCTTCCTTAAAGGGACACTGTACCCAATTTTTTTATTTCGTGATTCAGATAGAGCATGACATTTTAAGCAACTTTCTAATTTACTCCTATTATCAAATTTTCATCATTCTCTTGGTATCTTTATTTGAAATGCAAGAAAGTAAGTTTAGATGCCGGCCCATTTTTGGTGATCAACCTGGGTTGTTCTTGCTGATTGGTGGATAAACTCATCCACCAATAAAAAAGTGCTGTCCATAGTTCTGAATTAAAAAAAAGCTTAGATGTCTTCTTTTTAAAATAAATATAGCAAGAGAACGAAGAAAAATTGATAATAGGAATAAATTAGAAAGTGGCTTAAAATTGCATGCTCTATCTGAATCATGAAAGAAAAAATTTGGGTTCGGTGTCCCTTTAAATAGTTCTTGCATAGTATGGAGCTGTGCTTTGGGTCATTGTCCTGTTGTAGGAGGAAATTGGCTCCAATGAAGCGCCATCCACAGGGTATGTAATGTTGTTGCAAAATGGAGAGAGAGCCTTCCTTCTTCATGGTCCTTTTTACCCTGGTATTAATTTCACACATTACCACCACCAAAGCACCCCCAGACCATCACATTGCCTCCAACACGCTTGACAGATGGCATCAAGCACTCCTCCAGCATCTTCATTTGGTCTGTGTCTTACAAATGTTCTTCTTTGTGATCTGAACACCTCAAACTTGGATTTGTCAGTCCAAAACACTTTTTTCCAAAATTCCTCTGTCACGTGTTTGTGTTCTTTTGCCCATCTTAATATTTTCTGTTTACTGGTCAGTCTGAGACATGGTTTTTTCTTTGTAACTCTGCCTAGAAGGTCAGCATCCCAGAGTTGCCTCTGCACTGTTGACATTAAGACTGGTGTTTTGCGGGGTACTATTAAAAGGGACAGTATACACCAATTTTCATATAACTGCATGTAATAGACACTACTATAAAGAATAATATGCACAGATGCTGATCTAAAAATCCAGTATAAAACCTTTTAAAAATGTAAGGTTCTACATTTTGGAAGTAAAAATAAGCAGGCTACGTATTTTTTAAATGGGACAAGACTTAGCCAAACACAGGAGGAAAGGTATTTGGGAGTAGTAATAGATAACAAGCTAAAGATGGGTGCACAATGCAGGGCAGCGGCTTCAAAGGCTAATAAGATACTAGCATGTATTAAAAGAGGCATTGATTCAAGGGAGGAAAGCATATTTCTGTCATTATATAAAGCCCTGGTAAGACCTCACCTTGAGTTTGGTGCAGTTCTGGGGACCAATTGCTAAAAAAGATATTGCAGAACTAGAAAAAGTTCAGAGAAGGGCCACAAAGCTAATTAGGGGATTGGAGAAATTAACCTATGAGGAGAGGCTAGCCAAACTGGGTCTGTTTTCTTTAGAAAAAAGGCGCTTGAGAGGTGACATGATTACTTTATATAAATATATTCATGGCCCATATACAGAGATGGCAGAAGCTCTGTTTATTCCAAGAAAATTGTTTCTGACAAGAGGTCATAATTTAAGGTTGGAGGAAAGGAGATTTAATCTCCTGCATCGGAAACGGTTTTTCACTGTAAGAGGTATAAAATTGTGGAACTCATTACCAAAGGAGGTAGTGAATGCCAATACCATAGATACATTTAAAAATAGTCTGGATAAATTTCTGTATATAAACAAAATTCATGGATATGATTGCTAGTATTAAATGGGTCACATTTTAATGGGGTTATTTAAAAGCTTAACTGGAGCTTTTTGTAAGTATTTTAGATTTGTATAGGTTGAACTCGATGGACTTCAGTCTTTTTTTCAACCTTATCTACTATGTTACTATGTTACTATGTTACTTAGAAGCTCCAAGTTTAGCACTTTTGATTAGGTTAACAAAATACACGATACAATGATTAGTATGGCTGTCAACAATATAAATGACTGTTCTGAGGATGGCCATTGTCTCTTTATCCACTTGAATACAGTCTAAATTGTACATGTTCTTCACATCTTAGCTTAGTCCTTGGCAATTTCAACCATTAAGCAATCCATAAGAGGTAATGGAGAGATAACAATTATAATTTTGTACTTTATGAAAGACTGCAGTCTGTTATCTTCAAAAAGTTACCAAACCTTAATACATAGGTAAATCTTATTACATACTGTTGCCAACCTTGAACAATAAATAACTGAATCTTACAAAAAATCAAATAAACATAAACAACATAAAATAAAATAAACTTAAACGTACTCAATGTGTAAAGTTGTCTGATATAGCCTATGGTCCATAGCTTTTTTATTTATTTTTTTAATTTGATTTATTAATCAACAACAGGAATGTTTATACATTATTACGAATTCAAAGGGAAAAAAGAAAGAAAATACATTTCTTGAATACACAAACATATATCTCCATTACAATGTCAATATTTGAATCATTAACTCTAACGGCTCATCCCGTTTCTAGCAATATAACACACAAACCTGTTGTTGCAATTTTATGTATTATACACAAAAGAAAAGAGAAAAAAACAAAAACAAATATCTCTCCAATTATAGTCTAGCTATCTATTCCTAACTCTCCTATTATAACCTGGCCACCTGATGCATACTCTCTCCTATTATATCCTAATTTAACTAGGATCTCCCGCTATAATCTTGCTAGATATTAGGGACCTAGACAGTGGTGCGCTTCTGATAACGATCCCAAAAAAAAACCTCTCCACTCCCACATAATTATGCAATTCTGATATATGTCCTGCAGATACCTATCATTGCGTCTATATATAAATTATAAGAAGAGGAAAAAAAATGGAGGATGTTCCCCCCCGGGACCCCCTCCCACTCTCCAAGTTAGAGGATATTTCTCTCTCTCTCTCTCTCTCTCTCTCTCTTTTTTTCTCTCTCTCTCTCTCTTTTTTTCTCTCTCTTTTTCTCTCTCTTTCTCTCTCTTTTTCTCTCTCTTTTTCTCTCTCTTTTTCTCTGTCTTTCTCTTTCTCTCTCTTTCTCTCTCCTTCTCTCTCTTTCTCTCTCCTCTCCTAATTTAAGATAATAGAATCTTTCTAATGTTAAGATTTTGTTGACTAAGTCTTTCCATTCAGTAGCTGTAGGGATCTTTGTGGATTTCCAATGTCTTGGAATTGTTTTGCTGCATTAAGCATTATTTGGAAAAGTTGCCTTCTTAATTTACATGTAATTTGGTTAGGATGGTGTAACAAGGTCATTTCAGGATTAGGAGTAAATTGGGTTTGTAGGACTAAATTAATGCTTTTGAATATTTTTGACCAGTATGATTTAATGGGCGCGCAGTCCCACCAAATGTGTCTCATGTGTCCTTACTGAGTGCACCCTCTCCAATACTGTCTAGAAGTCTTTTTGTATTTGTGTTTAATTTTAGCAGGGGTCGGATACCATCTCATCATGATTTTAATGTCTGTCTCTTTTGCATGTGAGGAATGAGCTGACTGCATTAACTTCTTAAATCTAAGAGACCAGTGTTGGGATGATGTATTTGTATTAATTTCTCTGTCCCAACCCCTGGTATAAGTGGGGAGGTGTGTACAGTTGTTTGCTAATACAGACTTATATAAAGTGGAAATTATTTTGTGGGCATTCTTTTTAGAGATGCACATTTGTTCAAACATAGTTAGGGGGTGAAGAATATCTTTTAAAAATCTATACAAAAGTATAAAGTGTCTTAGCTAATGGTATCGAAACCAAGATGAAAGGAATAAAGTATCTAATTGTTGTTTGGTCTTTATATTGTTTCTGTCTGATAGCAAGTAAATAGGTAGAAAGTCTGCAAGTGTTATGTCCGAGGGAGTCAAAGCTTTTAAGCCCAGGGGAAATTCAGAATTAGTGGTGAGAGGTGAATATTTAGTTGAGATCTTGCTAAATGACATAAGAATAATCACCCAGTCAGTCCATGTTTCATTGGTTATGGAGGATGAGGATATGGTTTGTCTGATGTGTAAAGAAGGGTTCCAACAAATTTTACCTAAGTGTTTAACTATTGACATTGAAGTTTCTATCTGAACCCATCTTTTAGAGTTTTCTTTTACACCATTCAGAGACTCTTTGGAGGGAGATTGCTGGCTTATAAGAATGAAGATGGGGGACCCCTAGACCACCATTCTTTAGGAGTTTATAAATTGTGCTTTTGTTAATGCATGGTGGCCTACGGCTCTAGACATAGTCGTTCATACTTTTTGTAAAGTGTCTATTTCTCTTGATATGCCTTGAATGGGGACTGTCTGAAGAATATAAAGTGCTTTAGGAAGTAATATCATTTTTGCAGCCTGTGTCCTACCAGACCAGGAGATATTTTTCAGGAGCCATGAAGAAGTTAGGGATTGAAATTCTGTAATTAAATTCCCGTAGTTGTGTTTGCGTAGGTCCAATATATCTGGAGTAATATGAATACCTAAGTATTTTAAATATTTTTTTGTAGTTTGAGTGGACAATGAGATTTAATATCATCTAAAGTTTGCTGTGACAGATTAATGAGGAGATATTCTGACTTAGTCATGTTAACAGAAAAATTAGAAATACTTCCAAAGTGAGATAATTCTGCGAGTGTATGTTGTAAAGAGTTAAGAGTATTCGTAAGAGTTAATATTAAGTCATTTGTTGTTCCATCTAAATCCCCTGAATCTGCTCATTTGCCCTCATCTTAATTGCTAGAGGTTCTAATGAGAGGATAAATAATAAAGGTGAGAGGGGGCAGCCCCGGATTTCAAATGACTTGGATAGTGTACCATTAACCTTTACCTGTGCTGTCGGGTTGAAGTAAAATGCAAGAATTTTTTGTATAAATGATATGGGGAAATTGAAAAGTAGTAACGTTGAGTATAAGAAGGTCCAATCAAGTCGGTCAAATGCCTTTTTGGCATCAGTGGACAGGAAAATGGCTGCAGTTTTAGTTGAGGTGATATGTTCAAGGAGATTAAGAATTTTGACTGTTATCTTTTGCCTCTGTAAAGGGGACAAAGCCTACTTGGTCCTGATGTATTATTTGAGGGAGAATTTTATTTATTCGGGATGCTAGTATTTTGGCATAGAATTTTAAGTCAGTTTTTAGTAGAGAAATTGGTCTAAAGTTGGCTGGAGAGTTTGGCGGTTTGCCTGGTTTAGCTAAAACAGAAATGTTCGCTTGGAGCAGGGAGGTTAGGTAGGGAATAAGATATTTCGAAAATGTTTTGTAATATAGATCAGAAAATCCATCCGGGCCTGGAGCTTTATTTTGTTTTAGATTTTTTATTGCTTCTAGGACTTCTGTGGGTTGAATTGACTGATCTAAAATCTCTTTATGTTCTGACATTAGTCGGGGAATATGAATATTGTCTAAGTATTGCTGACATAGTTAAAGGTGGGAGTGGTTATTTCTATTGGGGAACAAGTTATATAACTTATGATAAAATAATTTAAATTCCTCTGATATACCACGTACAGTATATATCTTCAATTTGTCTGCCTTGTGTGGCAGTGAATAAATGTTTTTGCTGTTGTTTCTTTAAAGCTTTAGCTAGTAGTTTGCCTGACTTGTTGCCTTCCCTATAAAAGGTCTGTTGGAAAAACAGCATTTGGCTTTGAGATTTTATGTGCAATATCTTGTTCATTTGGTCTCTTTTATTCATTAGATTCTCAAGGATTTTAGCTTCATTGGGGACATTTTTGTGTAGACAATCTAGTTCTGCTATTTCCTTAGCCAAGGATACTAATTCTATTCTCTTGATTTTGGTTATTTGGTCTTTGGTCTTAATAAATTCTCCTCTTATAGTGATTTTATGCGCTTTCCAAAGGGTAGCTATGTTAACATCTGGAGTATTATTTATGGAGAAATAAGACTTTATGTGTTTAACAAATTTTTTAACCTCAGTTTTCTCAAGCAGTAATGTCTCATCCAGTCTCCAATGATACGATTTTAAGAGGAGCCGAAAGCCAACTAATAATGTAACTAGGGAACGATCTTACCATGTAGTATATTTTATGCTCAAGTGCTTGATATATGAGAGGACTATATGGTCAACTAATATATAGTCTAGTCTGGAGTAACTTTGATTTCAGTGGGAGAAGAAAGTAAAATTTTTTTGGTGGGGTTTATGTATCTCCATGTATCGGGAATTCCTAGTAATTTTAAAGTTTTTCCATATGTTTTGAAGGTGCAAAGTTTTAATTCTTGTGACTGGGTTAGTGCAAATCTATAGTAGGATGTTTAGGGGTGTTTAGATCTCCTGCTATTATTAAATGGACATTATACACTATATTTTTCTTTGCATAAATGTTTTGTAGATAATCCATTTATATAGCCTATACAGTTTTTTTTTGTTTTTTTTAAATAAATGTATTGTTTTGCTTATTTTTAAATAACATTGCACTGATTTTCAGACTCCTAACCAAGCCCCAAAGTTTTAAAGTATACTAACGTATACCTACTCCAGCTTGCTCCTGTTTATGTAGAGTCTTTTCATATGCAGAGGAAGGGGGAGTATCTGTTTTATTTGCTATACACCCACTTTTAGTAGGTTTTCAAGCTAACCTTTTGAACAGAGCTAAACTTGAAGCTTCTAAGTAAGTTTTTAAATGGTTTATACTGGATTTTTAGCTCAGTATCTGTGCATATTATTCTTTATAGTAGTGTCTATTACATGCAGATATATGAAAATTGGTGTATACTGTCCCTTTTAAGGAGCCTTTAACGTGAGTGACAATTGAGTTTGTAACTGAGTTAATAAAGCTTTCCTTATGTTTATTAGGGGCAAAAAGATTAACTAGGGTGATTGGTTTTCCAAAAAGAAGACCTGTGACGCATAAATACCTTCCTTCTTTGTCAAATTTAATATGTGTTTTTGTATAGATTTATGTATCAGAATGCTAACTCCATTATTTTTTTTTTAGTTGATTGGTACAATAAAAATGTTGAGGGTAATGTGGAGAGAAAAATTTGAGAATGTGTTTAGATTTAAAATGTGTTTCTTTGAGCATTAAGATATGCCCCCCCTCTCTTTTGGAGGTCTAAGATGACCATTCTGCATTTGTTGGGACACTTTAAGCCTTTTGAGTTTTGTGTTAGAATGATAAGATCCTAATGTGTGTTATTACTCATAGAAGATTAGTAATAGTGGCCCTGTACATAATATTTTTTGACAACCAACATATTTTTTCTAGAGACATAAATTGAGTACCTATAACTATAAAATAAAATAAAGGGATACATTTTCCAAAATCTGTAAAGGAAAAGGTTAACAAATCACAAAAAAGGAGAGACCAAATACATAATACATTTTTGTAAAGGATTCAGTGAGGTAAAAACCCTATTGCCATGCCCTTAAATCTAGGGCAGCCTAAATTTACCTTCTATGGTACATATGAATACAAAATAAGAATTGCTATAACAAATCTACTAAATAACTATCTGTGTATATATACAGTATATATATAAATGATCTATGATCAACACACTTTTTTTTTTTTTTTTGTAGCTAACAAAAGGTAGCTAATTTTTCAGAACCTCAAAAGGATATTGTATAAAGATCAAGACTCATCCCTTCTCAGTTGCTTGGGTTTGTGTGACAGATAGATGTTTGCGTGTTCTCTTTTGCTGGACTTGCTGCCATTCTTTCCTCTGTGTGAGAGTGATGAAGCTGCTTTCATTTGTTTGTTCCGTATTGGAGGGATGAGTGTCTCCAACTTCTGGAGGAGGGATGTTGGGATCTTTACAGACAGTTTGGATGTCTCTAGGTGAAGAGCATGTAATGCGCCTTCCTTTCCACACAATGATCAGGTGAAAGGGGAACCTCATCTGTAAGGTATATTCATCTTTCTTAGGGGCATGGTGAGAGGCTTTAATGCTTTACGTTTAATGACAGTCCTTTGGGAAAGGTCTGCATACATTTGTATATCAGCATTTTCATATTTAATGGGCTGTTGTTCTCTAGCAAGCCTCATTAACTCTTCTTTAGCCTGAAAAATTGTGATCCGGACTATTACATCCCTAGGAGGTTGGTTAACATGCGGTTTAGGACGTAGTGCCCTGTGGGCTCTATTTATTTCAATCTTGGTTTCTTGTTTGAGTGCGTTGAAGAAATCTTAATATACACTGTTTCAAGTCCGAAGGAGGGATGGATTCAGGGATACCCATAATTCGGATGTTGTGACGCCTGCTTCTATTTTCTGCGTCATCCACTTTATCTTCAAGGTCCTGAATTGTGGCATTTTGTTTGTGAATTATGTTATGCAGTTCTGATATGGCTGTAGTATGGGTATCCTGAGTGTTTTCAATTTTCAATTCTGTCGCCAATTTCTGAAATTTCCTTTTTAAGATCACAAATTTCTTCTGTTATGCATTGCTTAACTTGTGTTATTAGTGTAGAAAAGTCTTTTTTAGAGGGAATCAATTTAAATAGAGCTTTAGGTACAGTTATAGTACCTGTTGTAGATTCCGAATCTGATTGAGAAGATGAGTAGGCTGTTGCAGGGTCAGGATCTTCCGCTGTGGCGGTGAGAGAGGATTTAGCTTCCAGCGTTTTGAAAAAGCTGTTCACTGACAGTGTAGGAGGTTGTCTTTGCTTGGAGCCTTTGCCCGGTTTATTAGGCCTTTTAGGAGACATTTATATTCGTACAATAGCGTTTACTTTTATATTTGGTTCTAATTTTTAGGCACTGTGTATTTCTGTGTATACATTCACCAAAAAGCTTTAGTTGAGGACATTTGTCCTGTTATAGCATATGTAGATGTTGTCGGGGAAAAAGCACAATATATTTATGCTGTTGCAAGGTAACAGACTTGTTTTATCCCATATTGAAGTTTCCTCACACGACAAAAGGCTCTTTTCGATACATCAAGTTGCTTTAAATTCTTTATTGTGACATACAGATAATAAGGATGTAGAGGTATAAACATCCCTTATTTATGATAACTTGAGGTCTTTGTGCTCTGCAGAGGTTAACTCTATTCTTGCTTACAGTAGGCCTTAATCGCCACGTGTGCTGTAGTGATTTCTTACATTTTTATGTTTTTGCAGTGAAAGACTAATTTGTTCCTGAGTCCTATATGTATAATAAATAACGGATCCCTTAGTGTTTTATGAGGCGGATCAGTGTTGTGATGCTTCTTTATGCAGTTATTGCCTCTATGTGGCACTCGATATAGGGAGGGTGCGTGGTGGTAGATATGAATGGTTGGCGGCCTACCTCCGGTACGCTGAACTCCGGGCCTGCCATGTGCTCTAGTCTGCTATTGCAGCTGCTATCTTTGGCGCAGGCCCTGACTTTTAAGCGGTTCTTCACCCGACATTGTCCATAGTGGAATAGAGGAGTGGGGATAAGCTCTGAGATTGATCTGTGATTGAGACGTTGTTATTAATGGCGTTTCTTATGCAGCGTGAAACTGTGCTGTGTCGTCTATGAATTTTGTTATAGACGATATTCGGGGGAAGGTCTTTGTTGTCTTTGGACACTTAGAGGACTGGAATCCTGTTGGATTAGGCTTTTTGCTACTGCCTAAGACATTCTCAGCCAGAAAAGGCACTGGAGCTCTCTCACGAAACAGCCATCTCCTTGGCTGGCAAGCTCCGCCCCCCCTCCCACTCTTCTTTCTATTCTGGTTAGGGAGTAGTACACAGTGTGGTACGAGATCTTCAGTGTCTTGGCAATTTCTGGCATTGAATAGCCATACGCCTATATTTAGAGTTTTGCCTTAGAAGGGTGCGTTAGCTACGCGTGTATTTTTCCCCCGCACCTTTTAAACAACGCTGGTATTTGTTGTCTGAAGGGCTGCGTTAGGCTCCAAAAAGGGAGCGTACAGGCATATTTACCGCCACTGCAACTCTCAATACCAGCGTTGCTTACGGACGCGGCCAGCTTCAAAAACGTGCTTGTGCACGATTCCCCCATAGGAAACAATGGGGCAGTTTAAGCTGAAAATAAACCTAACACCTGCAAAAAAGCAGCGTTCAGCTCCTAGCGCAGCCCCATTGTTTCCTATGGGGAAACACTTCCTAAGTCTGCACCCTAACATGTACCCCGAGTCTAAACACCCCTAACCTTACACTTATTAACCCCTAATCTGCCGCCCCCGCTATCGCTGACCCCGGAATATTATTATTAACCCCTAATCTTCCGCGCCGTACACTGCCGCCACCTACATTATCCCTATGTACCCCTAATCTGCTGCCCCTAACACCGCCGACCCCTATATTATATATATTAACCCCTAATCTGCCCCCCCCCCCCAACGTCGCCGCTACCTTACCTACACTTATTAACCCCTAATCTGCCGACCGGACCTCACCGCTACTCTAATAAATGTATTAACCCCTAAAGCTAAGTCTAACCCTAACACTAACACCCCCCTAAGTTAAATATAATTTAAATCTAACGAAATAAAATAAATCTTATTAAATAAATTATTCCTATTTAAAGCTAAATATTTACCTGTAAAATAAACCCTAATATAGCTACAATATAAATAATAATTACATTGTAGCTATTTTAGGATTTATATTTATTTTACAGGCAACTTTGTATTTGTTTTAACTAGGTACAATAGCTATTAAATAGTTAATAACTATTTAATAGCTACCTAGTTAAAATAATTACAAAATGACCTGTAAAATAAATCCTAACCTAAGTTACAATTAAACCTAACACTACACTATCAATAAATTAATTAAATAAACTACCTACAATTATCTACAATTAAATCAACTAAACTAAATTACAAAAACAAACAAACACTAAAATTACAAGAATTTTAAACTAATTACACCTACTCTAAGCCCCCTAGAAAAAGAACAAAGCCCCCAAAATAAAAAAATGCCCTACCCTATTCTAAAATAAAAAGTTTACAGCTCTTTTACCTTACCAGCCCTTAAAAAGGCCTTTCGCGGGGCATGCCCCAAAGAAAACAGCTCTTTTGCCTGTAAAAAAACATACAATACCCCCCCAACATTACAACCCACTACCCACATACCCCTAATCTAACCCAAACCCCCCCTTAAAAAACCTAACGCTAAGCCCCTGAAGATCTTCCTACCTTGTCTTCACCACGCCGGGTATCACCGATCCGTCCAGAAGAGGCTCCGAAGTCTTCATCCTATCCGGCAAGAAGAGGTCCAGAAGAGGCTCCGAAGTCTTCATCCTATTGAGCTCGCATTCTATTGGCTGTTCCGATCAGCCAATAGAATGCGAGCTCAATCTGATTGGCTGATTGGATCAGCCAATCGGATTGAACTTGAATCTGATTGGCTGATTCAATCAGCCAATCAGATTTTTCCTACCTTAATTCTGATTGGCTGATAGAATCCTATCAGCCAATCGGAATTCGAGGGACGCCATCTTGGATGACGTCCCTTAAAGGAATCTTCATTCGTCGTCTAGTCGTTGGGAGAAGAGGATGTTCCGCGCCGGAGGTCTTGAAGATGGAGCCGCTCCTCGTCGGATGGATGAAGATAGAAGATGCCACTTGGATGAAGATGTTTGCCGGTCCGGATCTCCTCTTCTTGCCGGATGGGATGAAGACTTTGGAGCCTCTTCTGGACCTCTTCTTGCCGGATAGGATGAAGACTTCGGAGCCTCTTCTGGACGGATCGGTGATACCTGGCGTGGTGAAGACAAGGTAGGAAGATCTTCAGGGGCTTAGTGTTAGGTTTTTTAAGGGGTGTTTGGGTTAATATTAGGGGTATGTGGGTGGTGGGTTGTAATGTTGGGGGGGGTATTGTATGTTTTTTTACAGGCAAAAGAGCTGTTTTCTTTGGGGCATGCCCCGCAAAAGGCCCTTTTAAGGGCTGGTAAGGTAAAAGAGCTGTAAACTTTTTATTTTAGATTAGGGTAGGGGATTTTTTTTATTTTGGGGGGCTTTGTTATTTTTTTAGGGGGCTTAGAGTAGGTGTAATTAGTTTAAAATTCTTGTAATCTTTTTTTATTTTTTGTAATTTAGTGGGGGTTTTTTGTAATTTAGTGGGGTTTTTTTTTGTAATTTAGTTTAGTTGATTTAATTGTAGATAATTGTAGGTAGTTTATTTAATGAATTTATTGATAGTGTAGTGTTAGGTTTAATTGTAACTTAGGTTAGGATTTATTTTACAGGTAATTTTGTAATTATTTTAACTAGGTATCTATTAAATAGTTATTAACTATTTAATAGCTATTGTACCTAGTTAAAATAAATACAAAGTTGCCTGTAAAATAAATATAAATCCTAAAATAGCTACAATATAATTATTATTTATATTGTAGCTATATTAGGGTTTATTTTACAGGTAAGTATTTAGCTTTAAATAGGAATAATTTTATTTAATAAGATTTATTTTATTTCGTTAGATTTAAATTATATTTAAATTAGTGTTAGGGTTAGACTTAGCTTTAGGGGTTAATACATTTATTAGAGTAGCGCCGAGGTCCGGTCAGCAGATTAGGGGTTAATACTTGAAGTTAGGGGTCGGCGATGTTAGGGAGGGCAGATTAGGGGTTAATACTATTTATTATAGGGTTTTTGAGGCGGGAGTGAGGCGGTTTAGGGGTTAATACATTTATTATAGTGGCGGCGAGGTCCGGTCGGCAGATTAGGGGTTAATAAGTGTAGGTAGGTAACGGCGACGTTGGGGGGGGGCAGATTAGGGGGTAATAAATATAATATAGGGGTCGGCGATGTTAGGGGCAGCATATTAGGGGTTCATAGGGATAATGTAGGTGGCGGCGGTGTGCGGTCGGCAGATTAGGGGTTAAAATTTTTATTAGAGTGGCGGCGATGTGGGGGGACCTGGGTTTAGGGGTACATAGGTAGTTTATGGGTGTTAGTGTACTTTAGAGCACAGTAGATAAGAGCTTTATGAACCGGTGTTAGCCCAGAAAGCTCTTAACTCCTTGCTTTTTTATGCTGCTGGAGTCTTGTTGTTAGAGTTCTAACGCTCACTTCAGCCAAGACTCCAAATACCGGTGTTAGAAAGATCCCATTGAAGAGATAGGATACGCAATTGACGTAAGGGGATGTGCGGTATGGAAAAGTCGCGGCTGGAAAGTGAGCGTTAGACCCTTACCTACAAGACTCTAAATGCCAGCAGTAGGCCAAAACCAGCGTTAGGACGGCTAACGCAGAACTCTAAATCTAGGCGTTCATTTCTCAGAACAAGAATAGACTGCCAAGTTTCAGAAGAAATTTTTTGATTCTGGCCATCTTGAGCCTGTAATCGAATCCACAATTGCTGATGCTACAGATACTCAACTTGTCTAATGAAGGCCAGTTTTATTGCTTCTTTAATCAGCTGTGCTAACATAATTGCAAAACTGTTTTTTAATGATCAATTTGCCTTTTTTAATTATAAACTTGGATTAGCAAAAAAGACATGCCATTAGAACACAGGACAGATGGTTGTTGATAATGGGCCTCTGTACGCCTATGCAGATATTCCATTAAAATCAGCCATTTCTAGCGACAGTAGTCTTTTACAACATTATTAATGTCTACACTGTATTTCTGATCAATTTGATGTTATTTTAATGGACAAAAAAAAATGTGCTTTCCTTTCGAAAACAAGGACATTTCTAAGTGACCTCCAAATCTTTGAACACTAGTGTATATGTATAAAGATAGTTTCATGTGTCTAAGTATCTCCCAGATTCTAAATTCCTCTGTTTAGCTTTTAACCTTATGTCCTTGTCCCCACAACTGTACACAGCTCATGCCACAAACTGTGCTTGGCAGTAGCCAGGTAGGGGGACAGAAGGGACACCTTGTAATGTTTCTGCAGTTTTTCAAGAACATAAAGAAACAGTGTTCTCTGAGAAGCAACAGCGTAACAGCCATCAAACAACAGATGCAAATAAAATGGGCATGTATGTTTGGGAACTATGCTCCTAAAAACACCCCCTCCATACATGGCTTACATGGCTGTTAAAACTGTATCAGCTAAGAAGAAAAGGAGTAAACCTGACTAAGGACCTGATATAGGTTTGAAACCTTGGTTTTTTTTGTTTTTGTTTTTTCAAAAAGAGCTTTATTGATTAAATCACAGGTTTACAACAATCACAATGTAACGAACAATGCTACAAAAACTATTGAACAAATGTGTAGTCCTGGTTATACAATGTTATAATGCTCTCTTTTTCTTTTATAATTTATGTAAATCTTAACTGTTTCTTTCAGGCAAAATTCACAAAATCTATTGTATTCATAGATAAATTAATTGGTAATAACCACAAAATTAACTTGGCTACATTTTCCGCTGCTGTATTCAGAGGGAACCAGTTAGAAAAGAGGGGCTTAGAAGGTTGAGAAGAGGTGAGCGGGATAAGGGGTGGGGGGGAGGAGGAGGGAAGTGGAAAAAAAAAAGGGGGGGGGGAGGGGGAGGGATACACTTCATATGGTGCCTTTCCACATTGCCAGGATCATCTCGTGTACTTCTAGTTTATCTATTTTAAGGTAATGGTATCTCTCAAGAGTGATAAGGTCCGTGACCTCTTTCCTCCACTCCTCAACTGTTGGAGCAATTTGAGTTTTCCATCTTTTAGGTATAAGCTTTTTTGCTCCTAGCAAAAGAGCTAGTTTGGCCGAATCTTTAATTTTGGGTAGGGAGCAAAACAGAACACTCCCCATTGAAATAGGTAGGCTGATGTGCAGTAAACTCGATATGGTGGAAAAGATATCTGCCCAGTAAGAGCCTAATTTGGGGCAAGACCACCATATGTGGGAGAGAGAGCCCTCTTCTCCGCAACCCCTCCAACATGTGTTACTCAGAGCGGGATATATTTTGTGTAGCCTAGCGGGGGTAAGGTACCACCTACTCAAGAGTTTAAAGTGTGTTTCTTGAATATTTGCAGATACTGAAGAGCACTTTGTGAGTTCAAAGGCCCTCTTCCAGGAGTCTGACCCCAAATCTAGAGCTACCTCATTGTTCCACGCATTAGTATATGATGGTAGGGATGCCTTGTCTTCGGATGAGATAATTTTGTATAAAAGAGATATGAGGTGTCTGGGTAAATTTGGAAGAATGCAAAGTTCCTCAAAGGGCGTAGGTCCCCGGCCCATTTCGTCCCGTCGTTTATGGTGAGAAATGTAATGGAGTAGTTGGTTAAAGTTGAGCCAAGGAGTAAAAATTTCCCTATGGGTCTCGGCTAATTGGGCTTGCGTTTTAATGTTGTTGTTTTCTGTAAGGAACTGCATCGAACCTACTCTGAGACTGTAGTGGTAAGAACTGCGAAAGCCTAATTTCCAATAAGGGAGGTCAGGGTTCTCGATTATCGGAGTAAGAGGTGAGTTTCTAGACGAAACATGAGTGCTAGTTGCCAGTGTTTTATCCCATTCTGTTAATGTTTCTGCTGTAATAATGTACTTGTGCAGATGTTTTGGTCTATGTGCTAGGGGTATCCATGCCAGAGTACCTACGTTGTTTAATGCAGATATTTGTCTATCAAGGCATATCCATGCTTTATCTATATTGTTGTGTGACCATTTAGTAATTCTTTGTAGGAAAATCGCTCTTCTATATGTAGCTAAGTTTGGTAGCCCTAGCCCTCCTCTGTCTCTTGACATATACATAGTTTTCTTAGGGACCCTGGGTCTAGTGTGTGCCCAAATATAGTGCTCTATTATGGATTGCAGTTGTTTTATATAACCCACCTGTAGAGGTATAGGTAGTGCCTGAAGAATGTAAAGAATTCTAGGAAGAATATTCATCTTAAATACTCCAATCCTCCCCAACCAAGAAAGGGGTTAATCTTCCAGCTAGAGAGATCCCTAACAATATCATTTTTCAAAGGGATATAGTTATGTTTAAAGAGGTCTTGGACGCAAGGTGTTAAATGTATCCCTAAATACTTAAGTTTTTGATGGGCCAATGGAATATTATATTTATTGTGTAGAAAGGTTATGTGATGTGGGAGGGTGTTGATATTCATTAGCTCGGATTTATTTAAATTGAGGAGGAAATTGGACACGGCTCCGTATGAATCTAATTCTTTCAACAGTTCAGGCACCGAAGTTTCTGCGTTGGTTAGAGTATAAAGCACCTTGTCTGCGTATAGCGCTTGTTTATTTTCTTTACTTCCCACCTTAATACCTGTAATTTTGTCATTTAACCTCACTTTCTGGGCCAGGACCTCTATAGAGATAGCGAACAACAAGGGTGATAGCGGGCATCCCTGTCTCGTCCCGTTGCTGATACAAAATGTATCAGAGAGCATTCCATTAACTCGAACCCTCGCATTCGGGGCCGAGTATAACGCCATTGTCATGTTTAAGAAGGCTTGTGGGATACCCATCTCACGCATTGCCCTTTGCAGAAAAGGCCAGCTTACCCTATCGAAGGCCTTTTCCGCGTCTGTTGCGAACAAGACCATAGGAATACTCGTAACCTTCGCATGATTGATTAATTGGATAACCTTAGTGATGTTGTCCCTCGCCTCTCTGCCGGGGATAAATCCAACTTGGTCCTTATCTATTAGGGCTGGTAGAATTTTGTTTAATCTGTTTGCTAAGATCTTGGCTAGGATTTTCATATCTGTATTAATTAATGATATGGGACTGAAATTACTTGGATTTGTGGCCTGTCTGCCTGGTTTAGGTAAGACTGTTATGTGTGCTTCTAATAGGGTTCTGGTCAGTATGGGGTCTTCTTTAAGTTTATTAAACAACTGTAGCATATGTGGTGCTAGCACTTCTATGCATTTCTTAAAATATACGGAAGTAAGTCCATCTGGGCCAGGACTTTTCCCAGAGGGAATATCTTTTATGGCTTGTTGAAGTTCCTCTATAGTTATATTTGCCGATAGGGAGTCGGCTGTTTGTTTATCTATTGTTGGGAGCTGTACTTTTTGAAAGTATTGGTCTAGGTTATTTTCAATTATAGGGTTGTCCTTTGGGGCCTGACTTCCTAGGTTATAGAGTTTACCATAGTAATTTCGGAAAGTATCCGCGATCATAGGGCTATCTTTTACTGTTTTACCGTCCGATGTCACCATAGAGTGTACATATGTGTTTAATTGTTTCCTTTTCAAATTTCTGGCTAGCAATTTGCCCGGTCTGTTTCCCCCTTCATAAAAATATTGTTTAAGATACAACGCCTTTCGTTGGTATATTTCTGCCAGATGTTGTTTGAGTTTTAGTCTATTATCTGTAAGTTCGGTAAAAATTTGCTCGTTGGAGGGGTTTTGTTTATGGGTTATTTCTAGAGCCCTAATCGTTTGTAGGAGTTTAGTGTGTTTGTCCCTAGATATCCGGTTCAATTTAGATTTTTGTTTTATTAATATACCTCTGATCACAGATTTGTGAGCTTCCCATTCTAGTTGTCTAGAAGAGGATGTTTGGGAGTTTAGAGAAAAGTAATCAGTGATTTCCTTTTGGACTAGTTTTAAAAATATTGCATCGCCTAATAAGGAGTCCTCTAGTCTCCATATTTTGTGGGAGATTGGAATGTCAGGCCAAAGTATTTTGCAAGTCACTGGGGCGTGGTCAGACCATGTAATGGGTCCAATGTTGCAGTCTCCTGTGATAGAAAGGCCCTGTGAATCAGTATACATATGGTCAATCCTTGTGTAAAATTTATGGGGATTAGAGTAAAAGGTATAATCCCTATCTGATGGGTGTAGAGTCCTCCATATATCATGGAGTGTGAGGTCATATAAGATCTTTTTTATAGTCTTCAATTTTCTAGCTGCTAAGCTAGAAGTACCTCTTGACGAGTCTAAATGGGGTTCTAATGCGAGATTGAAATCTCCTGCTAGGAAAACTACGCCTTGCGAGTGATCTAGAATCAAATTAGCTATTTTTTTTTAAGAAACCAGTTTGCGCTTGGTTTGGGGCATAAATATTGACAATTGTAATTGGATGACCGTATAAAAGGCCCTTCACTAGGATATATCTACCAATGGGGTCCCTTTCAATATGGAGGATATGTATGGGTAGGGTTCTATGAAATAGAATGCCCACCCCGGCTCTCTTTTTGGGGCCTGAGGCAAAATATGCTGAGGGGTATTGTTTATTGTACCATTTGGGTTCTTTGCCCTTTTGAAAGTGCGTTTCCTGGATCATTAATATATGGCTATTAATTTTATTCAGATCTCGGAAGGCTATGGACCGCTTCCCGGGATTATTCAAACCCTTGGCATTAATTGTGGTTATCTGTAATGTATGGTCTTGGAATTTACTGATCCTGGGCGGCATGTCGGTGCGGGGGGGGGAGAAGGAAAAAAAAAAAAAAAAAAAAAAAAAAGGGGGGGGGGGAAAGAGGAGGAGTGGAGGATTACCAGGAAAGGGGAAAGATAACATAGAGGAGAAGGTAAAACGTAGTAAAAGAAGTGAAAGGTATTAGAGTAAGAACAGCAGAGATAAGGCTTTTCTCTCTGGATTTAACTAGACAATTTTTATCTTGGGAGATTACAAGAACTTATTGAGATAACTCTATAGCCTTCAGAGAGTATTAATCTGTGAGAAGAAATGTTATAATCTCTGTAGCCAATATAAAAAATATAACAACTTGTAACAATAACAATAGTGACTAGGGGTATTTCCTCCATGCACAGCAAACAATACACATTTATATATTTTAGAGTTGCCAAGCACAAACCCTCCTATGGATTGATCATATAGGTAGACCGGGGAGGAGCATAAGAAGAGTCTGTTGAGGGAGAGAGAGGGAGGTAGTGATTCAGAGAATAGTAAGAGGAAGAAAGGGGGAGAGGTAAAGAAGGAGAAGGAGGGGGGGGAGAGAAAAAAGGGGGTATATGACAGGTAATAAGAGCAGCAATTCTGGAGAAAATATTAACCCAATAGCATTTTGCAATGTGATCAAACAGTTTCCAAAATGTCCCATTTCGCCCAACAATTTTTAGAATCAACGAGTATGTGAGACCATAAATCATATCTGGGATTTTTAAGAAGTGAGAAGGCCCTAGGAGATCAGGAAGGGAAAAAATGAGAATGGAAAGGATTGTAAAAGAATAGGTGACAGAGGAGGGAGAAGTAGGGAAAGAGAAGGTAGGGTAGAGGAGAGCGGAGCAAGGAGGGGGAAAAAGGGGAGGGGAGAGGATATGGGGAGAAGGGGAAGAGGAGCAAGGTAGGAAGAGGGAGGAAGAAGGGAGAGGAGGAAGAGTAAAAAAGGGGGATAGGGGGAGATGGAGAAAGAGAAGAGAAATAACGGGGGAAAAGGAGAGGAAAGGGGAGTATTCAGTAACAATTATGCTTCACATTTGTTAAAGAAGAAAAGAAAGAAAAAATAAATAAATGGAGAACTAGTAACATTAATGCAAACATGTAAATGAAGAGAAACAACAATGTTTTGGGATAGGATGGTTATAAAAAAAAAAAAACATTTTCTCTGCTGTACTGAAAAACTAGCAATAGAGTTATCAATCACTCCTCAGTGGAGTATGAATACCAGTAACCTTACATAGTATAACTCATTAGAACAGACATAAGATATCTATGGGCACTGCTTTCAGGACCCAAAGACAGACAGGGAGCACATCTACTCATCTGAATTAGTAGTGTCCAGGGGTATCACAGTACTGGATGCCTCTCCTCTTGGTGATCTTTGTGGAGCTGCTTCAGAGCCCCTTGATAAGTCCAGTTCCTTATAGAAGAGTTGGGGATTAGTACCTGGCCTGTAAATGATTGCTTTATTATTATGGGTCACAATGATGGAGACTGGGAACCCCCAGCGGTACTGAATCTTGTTCTTGCGTAGGTGAGATGTTATGTGTGAGAGTTCACGACGCTTCTGTAAGGTGACAGGGGACAAATCCGTGAAAATCTTTATTTCCTCCCCTACATGTAGAATAGGGTGTTTTGCTCTTGCGCTTTTGAGGATATCTTCTTTATCTTTAAAACTCAGAAATTTTACTATGATATCTCTGGGAGGAGCTTTAGGAGGAGGCTTAGGCCTGAGTGCCCTATGAGCCCTCTCAATTGGGATCTCATTAGCTGAAGGGTCGTCCTTGATTACCCTAAAGAGGGTCTGTAAATAACCTTCTATTGCAGGGGGATGGACAGATTCAGAAACCCCTCGAAACTTGAGGTTGTTGCGTCTGCAACGATTGTCCAAGTCCTCCATTTTATCTGTCACGTAAAATATTTGTTCTGATTGACTCCGCAGGTCCTCAGTATTGTGTTTAATGTTTTCTGTGACAGCACCGTGTTGTTCCTCTATCTTCAGGACCCTTCGGTCCAATGCACTTATATCTTTTCTAAGGTCCCCAAAAAGAGATCTCATTTCCATGAGCACTCCCTGTATATCTTCCTTTCAGGATAAGTGCTGTAAATCATCTTTTGTGATGTAAGATGTCTGGGATGTGTCAGCTTTGTTGTTCTGCACAGATGTAGCATCTTGCCTGCCCGCCATATCTTCCTTGCTGTTGTCTGGTCTGTGATCGACAGGCTTTAAATACTGACTAAGGGAGCTTGTAGGCCCTGGTTTCCCTGTTTTATGCTGTCTCTTACAAGGCATTACATATGGTTAGGGCACTTGGGGAGCTCAGAGAAGCGTGTGAGTTAGGTATGGGTTCTGCTACCAGTTTCTAATGTGACCAGGGATAGAGAGATAGAATATAGAACGATTCCCCTATAGCCAGTGCTTGGATTGCAAGACCTGGTGTTTTATAGACTTAGGTAGAGTGAGTGATCACCTTCAATACCACATATGAAGTTGCGTGCTGATCTGTGAAGCCCGAGCTCTATAGCCCACGTGTGCGCTAAGTTAGATAAGCTTTGCTTTGGGGCCTTGTAATTCTAACCTGGCACTTTAGCCCTGTCCTGTCCTGTCCTGTTCTGTTTATTACATTTATGCAGGGAGGATAGGTGTAATACCTCAGCTCTCATTCGGGCTTAAAAAGTGCCTTATTTATGGCCCCCAAACCCTTCTCTCATAGCAGAGTGACTGAGCGTGTAATCCCTGTGAGGTAGCGTAGTGTTTACCTTGTGAGTAGTCCCTCTGTTGCTGTCATTCGATCGCGGTTAGCTACCTGATAGTTGCGATCAGCTTGATTCTCTGCTCCTATCTGTTTCTTCCCCGGAGGGGAGACGATTCTGCAGTGCAGTGGGTTCCGGCAGCAGTTAGGTAAAGTACATCTCTCCCGGGTATTGTGAAAGTCTTGCCGCCGCTTGCGGCCTCCAGTGTATGCGGGGGGAGAGTGATCACTTATTACGTGCCGATCAGATCTGCTTTCAAAAGCCGGGTGATGTGCCCCGGTCTCCTCTTAGCCCGGTTCACATTTAAGCTAAGGGAAAAGAGGGTCTGTGCTTGATTAATCAGTTTTTGCTGGCAATGGCGATAGGAGCCCTGTTAATGTGCGGCCATTTCCCAGCGTGGCCCGGCTCCGCCCCCCGAAACCTTGTTTTTTTTTGTAATTTGGACCATGTAAATAAATAAAGTCCCTTTTTAAAAAAACATATACAGGTATTCAAGGCTGGAGTTCTCCTTTTCTTCATTGATTGTCAGGGGATGGCTGACCCTGAACTCCGTGCCTGAATTGAAAGAAATTTGGCGCTGTTCCCTTCACTATTTGGCTAAAAAGCTGTATAAGCTGTCATTGTACCTTTGTTGTATAGAACACTTTCCCTACACAGTTCTATTTGCTGTATTATTGCATGAAAGCCCCTGTGATAGCGCAACTATAGCGCGCACAAGCTAATGTTGAGTTTGGCACGACGTCCCTTTCGGTGACATTACCAGCTTGCTAGAAAATGAGTTCTAGTCATACAGACAAGCACTGAAATGAAAAGGATTGCACAGAAATTAACGGCTAGATTTAGAGTTTTGTCGGTAACGACCCGCGTATCTAACGCTGGCTTTTTTTCTCCCGCACCTTTTAAATACCGCTGGTATTTAGAGTTCACAGAAGGGCTGCGTTAGGCTCCAAAAAGGGAGCGTATAGCATATTTACCGCCACTGCACCTCTCAATACCAGCGGTGCTTACGGACACGGCCAGCTTCAAAAACGTGCTCGTGCACGATTCCCCCATAGAAAACAATGGGGCATTTTGAGCTGAAATAAAACCAAACACCTGCAAAAAAGCAGTGTTCAGCTCCTAACGCAGCCCCATTGTTTCCTATGGGGAAACACTTCCTATGTCTGCACCTAACACCCTAACATGTACCCCGAGTCTAAACACCCCTAGCCTTACACTTATTAACCCCTAATCTGCCGCCCCCGCTATCGCTGACACCTGCATATTTTTTTTAACCCCTAATCTGCCGCTCCGTACACCGCCGCTACCTACGTTATCCCTATGAACCCTTAATCTGCTGCCCCTAACACCGCCGACCCCTATATTATATTTATTAACCCCTAATCTGCCACCCCCAACGTCGCCTCCACCTACCTACAATTATTAACCCCTAATCTGCCGACCGGACCTCACCGCTACTATAATAAATATATTAACCCCTAATCCGCCTCACTCCCGCCTCAATAACCCTATAATAAATAGTATTAACCCCTAATCTGCCCTCCCTAACATCGCCGACACCTAACTTCAAGTATTAACCCCTAATCTGCCGACCGGACCTCACCGCTACTCTAATAAATGTATTAACCCCTAAAGCTAAGTCTAACCTTAACACTAACACCCCCCTAAATTAAATATAATTTAAATCTAACGAAATAAATTAACTCTTATTAAATAAATTATTCCTATTTAAAGCTAAATACTTAACTGTAAAATAAACCCTAATATAGCTACAATATAAATTATAATTATATTGTAGCTATTTTAGGATTAATATTTATTTTACAGGCAACTTTGTATTTATTTTAACCAGGTACAATAGCTATTAAATAGTAAATAACTATTTAATAGCTACCTAGTTAAAATAATTACAAAGTTACCTGTAAAATAAATCCTAACCTAAGTTACAATTAAACCTAACACTACACTATCAATAAATTAATTAAATACAATACCTACAAATAAATACAATTAAATAAACTAACTAAAGTACAAAAAATAAAAAAGAACTAAGTTACAAAAAATAAAAAAATATTTACAAACATTGGAAAAATATTACAACAATTTTAAACTAATTACACCTACTCTAAGCCCCCTAATAAAATAACAAAGCCCCCCAAAATAAAAAAATGCCCTACCCTATTCTAAATTAAAAAAGTTCAAAGCTCTTTTACCTTACCAGCCCTTAAAAGGGCCCTTTGCGGGGCATGCCCCAAAGAATTCAGCTCTTTTGCCTGTAAAAAAAAAATACAATACCCCCCCCAACATTAAAACCCACCACCCACATACCCCTAATCTAACCCAAACCCCCCTTAAAAAAACCTAACACTACCCCCCTGAAGATCATCCTACCTTGAGTCGTCTTCACTCTGCCGAGCCACCAATGGAACTGAAGAGGAGATCCGGAGCGGCAGAAGTGATCCTCCAAGCGGCGCTGAAGAAGTCTTCCATCCGATTAAGTGATCCTCCAAGCGGCGCTGAAGAAGTCTTCCATCCGGGCGATGTCACCTTCCAAGCGGGGTCTTCAATCTTCTTTCTTCCGGATCCATGTTCATGCCGCCGACGCGGAATATCAATCTTCACCGACGAATGACGGTTCCTTTAAGGGACGTCATCCTAGATGGCGTCCCTCAAATTCCGATTGGCTGATAGGATTCTATCAGCTAATCAGAATTAAGGTAGGAAAATTCTGATTGGCTGATGGAATCAGCCAATCAGATTCAAGTTCAATCCGATTGGCTGATCCAATCAGCCAATCAGATTGAGCTCGCACTCTATTGGCTGATCGGAATCTATTTAAAAAGAAAAACTATTTGAGTAAACTGTCCCTTTAACATACTAAATATTTTTTTAAATTAACACCTTTTTTACTTTAGTTGGTTTTCAATAGTCCACCCACTGCTTGTCTTATTTGAGTAAAGTATGCCACTGTAATTTTGTTTGCAACATCCCCATTGTTTTGCAGCTTGTTATCTCTGCTGAAGCCAATTATTAACAAATATTTAACACCTTAAAGGGACACTGAACCCAATTTTTTTCTTTCGTGATTCAGATAGTGCATGCAATTTTAAGCAACTTTCTAATTTACTCCTATTATCACATTTTCTTCATTCTCTGAATCACGAAAGAAAAAAATTGGGTTCTGTGTCCCTTTACGTTTGAAGTCTGCAGTGGGCAGTTGTCAGAACTGGAAAATCCACAATTTTCAGATCTATGTTACAGGAAAGGGAAAGATAATGAAAGTATTCTGCAAAGCTTTTTTACTACGGATAAATATTTTATACGGCAAACTCGTCTTTTTTTATATTACGGCTGAACTAGAGAGCATATGTTTTTGTTAGCTACATATCGTAGATAAACATTGACCCTCTGATCACTAACACATACACCTCTGTGTACCCACAGCATCAGAAAAGATACAACAGACATATTTATTGTGCAGATATCACTAACAAAATCCTGCAAAAACGCAATTACTATGTTTGTTTAAAGGGAATTTAACACTTAAAAGGGACACTAAAGTCAAAATTAAACTATGCAAAAGGGCATAATATTTAGATCTTTATATCACTAAAAGAGTGATATAGACCTAGTTGGATTTATTTTTGGAAAGTGCATATATATCTTTAGCCATTTATTCATTTTATGTGATTTAGTAGTATGGAGTATCAGTTTGTGGCATTACATTACCTCTCTTCTTTTTTTTACACAGAATGTTGTCAAGCTGATGCGTGGGATTTTGCACTGCATGTTGAGACAGGTACTATCATTATTTCCTATATGTAGAACACTACATCTAGTTTTTGTGCCTGGCTTTTTTTCATTGGTTGGGTTTTGAACACAATTGTTTATTGAGATGTTATAGTATACATGCATCATATCTATGTCTACTTTCCTACTCTCATTGCTAGGAGTTGTCCTATGTCTAAGTGCAGAGCAACCATTGGGACAGATGGTAGGGTGCATAGCTGCCAAGGGAAGACATGGCATGGTGCGGAGAAGCAAATGGAAAATATGACTGTTTTTAGAACAGCCAAAAGGAGAGATGGCAGGATGCAGAGAAACCTGGGAAAGGGGAACCAGGGAACAGAGAATCCAAGGGAAGAAATGGCAGGGTGCAGAGCAGCTAGAAAGAGGGGTGCTAGGGTGCAGAGCAGCTAGAAAGAGAGGTGGCAGGGTGCAGAGTAGCTAGAAGTAGATATGACAGGATGAAGAGCAGCTAGAAGGAGAGAAGGCAGGGTGCAGAGTAGCTAGGAGGAGAGGTGGCTGGGCGCAGAGCAGCTAGGAGGAGAGGTGGCTGGGCGCAGAGCAGCTAGGAGAGGTGGCTGGGCACAGAGTAGCTAGGAGGAGAGGTGGGTGGGCGCAGAGCAGCTAGGAGGAGAGGTGGCTGGGCACAGAGTAGCTAGGAGGAGAGGTGGCTGGGCGCAGAGCAGCTAGGAGAGGTGGCTGGGCACAGAGCAGCTAGAAGAGGTGGCTGGGCGCAGAGCAGCTAGGAGGAGAGGTGGCTGGGCGCAGAGCAGCTAGGAGAGGTGGCTGGGCACAGAGTAGCTAGGAGGAGAGGTGGCTGGGCGCAGAGCAGCTAGGAGAGGTGGCTGGGCACAGAGCAGCTAGGAGAGGTGGCTGGGCGCAGAGCAGCTAGGAGGAGAGGTGGCTGGGCGCAGAGCAGCTAGGAGGAGAGGTGGCTGGGCGCAGAGCAGCTAAGAGGAGAGGTGGCTGGGTGCAGAGTAGCTAGGAGGAGAGGTGGCTGAGCGCAGAGCAGCTAGGAGGAGAGGTGGCTGGGCGCAGAGCAGCTAGGAGGAGAGGTGGCTGGGCGCAGAGCAGCTAGGAGGAGAGGTGGCTGGGCGCAGAGCAGCTAGGAGGAGAGGTGGCTGGGCGCAGAGCAATCAAATGAAGAGATGGAAAGGGACAGTGTTGCAATGGGAAGAGATGGCAGGGTCTTGAGCACCTAAGTAAAGAGGTGGCAGGGTGCAGTCTCCAAAACAAAAATGTAAATAAATAAATAAAATGCATTCTCTTTATTGTTTTTATTGTTATTAGAGTAGCAGAGTAGCAGAGGATAATTTTATTTCTGATCTAACACACTCACTGCAGGTGATTTTTGGAACATTATAGTTAATGCTCATGCTAAATTACTAGTTTAAATTTTAATAACCAATAATTATTTTTTGTAGTAAAACACATAAATCTCTCACGTGACGCTACTTCTATTTCAGAGCATTGGATTGCACTGCCTTTGTGTAGTAATTCTAACGCCTTTTGTGTTTACTAGGTGGATAAAGTTGAAAAGTTTAAACACACACAGAGTACAAAAGACTGTCTTCATGCCAAGTACAACACAGCTACCTGCAGCACCATTGTTGGCGACGATCAGTGGGGACATCTACAAGTTGACGCTACCTCTCTTTTTCTCCTTTGCTTGGCACAAATGACAGCAGCAGGTGATGCAAATACAGCATTTTCTTATTAATCCGATTATTTACACATTTCTTTTTTTTTTAGCCTTCACAGACACTGTACAGGGAAAGGCATTAGTTCTAAATTGTTTCCTCTCAGAATACCTGCATTAAATATCAGTCTGATAAAATGATGTTCTAAATATTACACACTGCCAGCCCCAGTGATGGGCACCACTGTCTGGGTGTAGCCTACACACATTTATCATCCAGCAGTTGTAAAATTGTGTCTCAGGTGTAAGAGGACCAGTGAGTATGGGCCGCCTATTGGCAGGTTTTTAACAATCCGTACAAGGTTCGAGCCTTCTGGGTTGAAGTTTGGCCACAAACTGAGATTTTCGTGATCACAGGTTTCACAAAATTCCAAATCCCACTTCCATTAATTACTACTTTATACAAATTGAGGGCCACCTAATCTCCACTCATACTGACCACTCTGACTCTGTCCCAAGAGCACTTAGATTTGCCCTTGGATCACCCAATCCCATCCCTGAGCTGCCCCTAGGCTGCCAGGATTGACTCTTGAGACGTTTTCTGTTGGATGTTGAGATCACAAATGCGGCACATATATTTTACCTGCCTGCTGCTACTTTTACTCCCATAAACTAACATAGAACTGGCGTCGCAAGTTGCTATCACATATTTAGCGCAATGACTTATGTGGCGAAAATGGAGACATTTTACTCTATTTTCACCCCGCCACACATAGGCAGGTGCAGCAAGCCTTGCGCTGAGTATATGAGCACCGTAACTCCCTGTTTTAACAAACACCTAACGCATGCACAAAATCTACCTGTCAACTGCCATCCCCCCACCGCAATAACTAATAAATGTATTAACCCCTAATCCGCCAACCCCCACATCACAAAGGATCTAATAAAGTTATTAAAGGGACATAATACTCATATGCTAAATCACTTGAAACTGATGCAGTATAACTGTAAAAAGCTGACAGGAAAATATCACCTGAGCATCTCTATGTAAAAAAGGAAGATATTTTACCTCACAATTTCCTCAGCTCAGCAGAGTAAGTTCTGTGTAAAAAGTTATACTCAGCTGCTCCCAGCTGCAGGTAAAAAAAAATAAAAAATGAAAAATGAAATAAAAAATGAAGAAATGAACTGCAGCCAATCAGCATCAGCAGTGCTGAGGTCATGAACTCTTTTACTGTGATCTCATGAGATTTCACTTAACTCTCATGAGATTTCATTGTTAAACTGAATAGGGAAATAACATAAGAGTGCACGTAAGCTCGTCCCTTCCGCTGTCCGGGGACAGACATACTGTTATGCTGCTTAGAAATCCTTTACAATGGGATGTGGCTACTGAGGAACTTTTGAGGTAAAATATCTTTCTTTTTTACATAGAGATGTTCAGGTGATATTTTCTAGTCAGCTTTTTACAGCTATACTGCATCACTTTCAAGTGTTTAAACATTTGGGTATTATGGCCCTTTAACTCCTAATCCGCCACCCACCCAAAACGCAAAGTATCGAATTACAATATTAACCCCTAATCCCCCACATCACAAACGACCTATTAAAACTATTAACTCTTAAACCACCAACCCCCACAACGCAATCTAACTAATTAACCTATTAACCCCTAAACCCCCACAATGCAATCTACCTAACTAACCTGTTAACCCCTAAACAGCCAACCCCCTACAACAAATATGAATCTAATCACTAAGCCCCCTAACCTAACACCCCCTAAGTTAACTCCATTACATAAAATTAAAAAAGACTATCTTCTTAAAAAATAAATAAAAAATTACCAAAATAAAAAAATCCTAACTTAAAATTAAAATAAAAAGTCTAATATTACAAAAAATAAAAAAATCTAAAATTGCAGAAAAAAATAAACGAAATTATCCAAATATTTTTTTTAAAACCTTATCTAATACCTTATCTAATACCCCCTATAAAAACAAAAAAGCCACCCAAAATAAAAACACTGCCTAATCTAATACTAAACTATTAATATCCCTTAAAAGGGTCTTTTGTAGGTCATTGCCCTAAAGAAATCAGCTCTTTTACGTTAAACACTACAAATTAACCCCTAACCGCTTAGCTTTTGATAATTAAAACAACCAATTGCCCCTTGCAGGGAGATTAAACATCAGTATCTTGTTTACATAGCTTTCTATAACCAGTACTTCTGTACTGAAATTTTCTATATAGGTGGCAATTTCAACAGACAAAAAAAAAGTTATTTTAAATGCCAAACTAAAGGTAAATGAGCAATTTGTAAATAATTTAAAACACTCCAGCAGGTAAAAGGGATAATTGGGAACAACTTAAAGGAGAGGGGAAAAAACAGTACACTGTCCCTTTTAATTGATTAAAGGGGATTAAACTAAATATGTAATCCCCATAAATTAACACTTTTTTGCTTGCTTTTGTTATGAAATAGATTGTTTTTGCTGTAAAAAGTTTGCTTGTCTCGCACTCCCTAAAATACTGCAAATTGCCAGAAACTGTTACGTACCACACAGTGACTGCTTAGAGCAGTGCGCAAACTCATTCCACCATCAAGGGAATAAGATACTCACAAAAGGATTACTATTAAAATGCTCTTAAGCCATTTATTTTACAAGCAGCTCTTTTGCAATTCGGTATTCAGTTGCTAAGCATATATAAAATACTTTAATGTTTTTGTTATACTTCATGTAGTTGATGATTGTATTCCCTGGGCAAGGATCCTTAGTGAAGTTTACAGGAAGGGATTACAAATATAGAGATCAGGTGAGCGGCACTAAGCTGATAGCAAGAGACATAACTCCTGTGGTATAAGGGCACAAATCAATATGTATTAAATTCTGCCTTTACCTCCACAATACACATCTATTAAACGGACAATAAAGTCAACATTAAACTTTCATGATTCAAATAGAGTATGTGATTGAAACCAATTTTCTTCTATTATCAAATGTATTTTATTCTCTTGGTATCCTTTGTTGAAGAGTACAGATTGGTAGGCTGATTGGAGCTCAGGAGTGTGCACGTGTCTTTAGCAGTCTATGGCAGCAGTGTTTATATCTATGTATAACTTTGCTATAAACAATGTTGCAAGCACTGCTGCCAGATGACTAGACACATGCACGCTCCTGAGCTCACATAGGATTACTCTTTAATAAAGGATACAGCAAAATTAAAGTAAATTGGAAAGTTGTTTAAAAAGTTTAGTTTTGACTTTACTGTTCCTTTAATTGACACACAAAAAAACTGTTAGACACACAGTACAGCTTACAATAGTTGTTTTTTTTTAACAATTCTACCTCAGCTATGGAGAAATAAGGACATAAGTAACACATTTCCTTGTGAGTCACAGAAATAGAAAGGGGCCACTTCTTTCTGTTTGTGTGTAAATTAGCCTTTTACAATAAGTGAGACAGAAATAGCAGTTCAGTTCCCTCTTCACAAAGCCACACGGTAGCCCCAGGAAATATGGAGAGAGGCTCAGATTGCAGGAGCCAAAACTGGTTGCTAATCAGTGGCAGAGTTCTGGTGCTGCAGTGTAGAACAGCTAACAGGAGACTGCAGCAAAAATACCACAAGTTGCACTGCTACCAACAGAAAATAACTTGTGTTCTTCCATCATTAATCCACTAACTGATAACCTTACACAAATGCAGAGAGTACAACATAATCTCCTAAAACTGCATCATATGTGTTTTCCCATCTGGCTTTGTTTCATGATGTGATGACAATTGTACTGTTCTGCCATCATGAATGTATGATTTAGCCTTGATCAAACAAGATCTGTTAGTTTACGTATTTGTTTGCTTATTCACTTAGTATATTGCATGATGCACAAAGTGTAACAAAGAGCAGTTTATTTATTTGTTGGTTTACTCATTCATTAAATTGCATGCTGCTATACGTTTTTGTGCATAAATATGTGACTGGTGACCACAACTTTACTTAAGTATATATTTTCTAAATTCCTTTTTGTAATCTCCTAATACAAGCAAGGTGTTTGATAACTGTTTAGGGGTTAACTAGTGACATTGTTTTTATCCAATCATATTGTACCATTTGCTTGAATTTTGAACCATTTAATGAACACAAATCTGGTGTGTAATCAGTCTGGGTATGGTCACATGACTGAAACCCATGAGACACTTACTTTAACCCATTGTAAAGGTTCTACTATTGCACTACTTTTTATATGGATTACAAATAAACATTGTTGTTTTAAGGAGCGCTTTTTGGACTTTATTTTTTGCTGGACAATTAAATATCACACCAAATTACAATTTGTGTGCTGCAGGGTTGACAAGCATAAAATGACATGCTCTAACAGATTACAGAATATCATTTTTCAATTATAATGGCCCTTTAAAGTGAAACAAAACAACTTCAGTTTTACATACAATCAGTGATTTATTTGTCATGTTTTACTTCATTCACCTCATTCTCAAGTGTTGTTGCTACTAAACTCTCAGCACTGTTTTCCTTATAAGGAAGTGTGCTTGATGATGAAATGCGAGTGTCTTTATCTAATATTCCACCAAATATTCCGAAACTGTTCATCCCATCAACCTCATACATCCCATTAAAATAGTAAGTAGCTATTAGTGATATTAAACTTTTTTTAATTCTTGCACATACATACTGTTACTTGTAAATACATTTTGTTATTATATCATTTATGTATGTGTCTGTATCTCTTAAAACAAGTTAGTTTAACCTCCTGTTTGCTAGTACAACTGAATTACCGTGTCGCGAAATGATGTAGGTCTAAAAAGTGTGTCACCAACATGAAAAGTTTGGAAAGCTCTGGTCTAGGGGATGACAGAAGCCTCTGCCTATATCGTGTATAGCTCTCCATGTCCTGGTGTCCTGTGTATAGAAAATGCTGAACTGTTTTTCTGCTAGACAGGGACGCATTTTGGCCTAGGCAGAAAAGGCACTTGCCTAAGGCTGCAAATTTTTTTTGGGGGGCATCCCTTTTTGTTGGGATCCCTTTTTGACGGCTATTGGCTAAGAGGTGGAAATGTCACCTCACAGCAAAATAGCGTTCTGCCGTTGGGCTGCCTGAGGAGCTCAGTGCAGTGAACGCTTCAAACAAATAAAGGAACTTTTAGTATGGAGTATTTTATACTTCATGACTAAAAGTCCCCTTTATTTTTTCCACTGGTAAATCCTAGAATGTCTTTCAAGTCAGTCTTGTGGCACAGATGTTTCTTAAGCTGATGTTAAAGGGGCAGTAAACACCTTGTAATAACAACATTATTTTGATGTATTTCAATTGATTTACCTATCAGCAGCATCTCAACTATAGTAGAACAGATTAACCCCTTGCTGGCTGTGTTACGGTACCAACAGGATACCAAGGTTAATACCAGATGACAATGTCCTGCATAGGGAATCAGCAATTCACAACCCAGCCAGTTTCAGGTTTAAAACAGAATGACATTTATTAAAGGCTAGATGCCTAGTATTTATACAGGTTTTGACCCCAGATGGGGGGGTTGAAAGACTCTTGTACATTAGATAAAAAGGGGAAGACGCCCTTTTATGAAACAGTAGAATTGCATTACTTAAATACTTTACTTAGGCAGATAACAACTTAAACACATTTGGCTTGTCTTATCACCTAGCGTCTGCTCTCTGAGGGTGATTAAACAATGGCCTGTTTATTACTTAAATGTAATTATAGCACACAATAGCTGAGGCCAGAAAACCTGTCTTTAGAAATTAAATTCTTAAAGCTAAACACAGTTAACTCCTTCAGTCCTGACAGAAGGGTCTGTCACATAGCTCCCCCCTTGTGGAACACTCCGGCAGACCCGGCTTGACCCTTTGGCGGGTCAACCTGGGGATGACCGGACCAGGAGGTGGTAGGCATGTCAGTTTGTCAGGACAATCCATCTGTATTTCCGTTATGAGAGAGAATTCCTGTCCATACAAACAAGGGTTCAACTTCCTCGGTGCCCAGACTAGGGCTAAAAAGTCCTTCAAAATCTCATCAGCTTCTTTACGAGTTTTCTGTACCTGCTCTTTATAGGTATCCACAATCCCTTCATACTGACATAGGGTGCCCTTGAGTTGCTGCACCTCACTATGAGCCAGCGTCAGCTTCTCCTCCAGTGTCACTAAGTTTGTCTTTAATGTTTCATGTTCCACTCTCAAGCTGGTGTTTTCTGCAGTCTGTCGGTGCAGCCTGTCTAGCAGAGATTCCTGTTCTAAACGTGCTTTTTCCTCTGCGCTCCTCTTCTCCTTCATCAGCGCATTGTAACGGGACTTCCACGTATCAATAGGGGACAGAGATTTACTGAGCTCAGCGTCCTGGGGCTTAGCAGCAGGGGGGTCAGTCTCTGCTGCACGGATCTGGGCACGGGTAGTCACAGGGTTAACATCAGCGGGACCCATAGGAGCGTAGCCAGAAACAAGGGGGGTCAAGTTATTTCCAAGGAGAATATCAGCGGGTAAATCCTTCATGACCCCCACATTCACAGGTCTAGCGCCCACTCCCCAATCCAAATGTACCCTGGCAACAGGTAGGCGGAACACAGTGCCCCCTGCTACCCTCACAGCCACACTGTCTCCTGTGTGCTGTTTCTCAGACACCAAGTTCTTTCGAAGCAAGGTCATGGTAGCACCAGTATCCCGTAGACCACTGACCTCCTTCCCATTCACTTTAACCAGTTGCCAGTTATTCCGGTGGGCAGCTCGCACAAGGTCTGCCTCATGTAGGATGCCCCAGCATTCTTGCGCCTCTACGTAGCGGGCCGCAGGCTGAGGATTACGTGGGATTCCGCTGGCTGGTCTTCTCCAGGACTGTGCTTGGTTCGCTGCATTTAGGGGACACTCTGGTCTTTTGTGCCCTAGTTGCTTACATCCAAAGCACGGAATCGGTTGTGAGTAGCCCCGCGAATTGAACCGGGCTCTCTGAGGGTAGTTCGTGGCCAGAGGCCGTGTGGTATAGCGGTGCGCCGGGGGTTGGTAACTGGCAGCTGCTGGGGTGACTGGGGGTCTGTACTCCACTCTAGCAGGGGGCTTAGGGGTAGCAGTGTCCAGTTTGCGGGCATCCGTATACTCATCTGCCAAGCGAGCCGCTTCATGCAGGGTGGAGGGTTTACGGTCCCGAACCCACTCTCGAACTCCTGCAGGTAACTTGTCGAAGCAATGTTCCAACAGGAATAGCTGCAGCACCTCTTCCCCAGATACGGCTTGGCACCCCGCTATCCAGTGAGCTGCTGTGCGGTGCACCTTACATGCCCACTCAAGGTAGGAATCTCCAGTTAATTTAACAGTGTCTCTGAACCGCCTCCGGTATGCCTCCGGTGTAACCGCATACCTGGAGAGCAGAGCCTCTTTTACAGTATTATAATCCCCGACTTCCTCATCTGGAATGGCCCGAAAAGCCTCACTGGCCCGGCCGGATAATTTTCCGGATAATATCATGACCCAGTCCTCTGCGGGTACCTTGTGTAGTGCACATTGCCTCTCAAAATCCGCAAGGTACCCATCAATCTCTCCTTCTGTTTCCAGGAAGTTTTTAAAAGCTGCAAAATTTACTTTTCTCTTTTCCACTGGGTTTGCTGCAGCGCCGCTTTGGCAAAGTAGGTTGGCCTCCACAGCTGCTATGACCCGGTCGATAATTTCCGCAGATGGGTTGGGGCAATAATGTGCCAGTCTTATTTTAACCGCCCGATCAAAGCTTGCTTCTGCGGGGGTTCTGTCTGCTATGCTGGGCCCATTGGTTCCTTCTGTCCCTGGTACTCTTTCCATCTTAGTCAGTATTGTAATAATCCCCCTCTTCCTGAGGTTACTGGCTTGTGTAGTTGCTCTTCTGGGCGATAAGGTTCATTCCGTCGCTTGCCACCAATGTTACGGTACCAACAGGATACCAAGGTTAATACCAGATGACAATGTCCTGCATAGGGAATCAGCAATTCACAACCCAGCCAGTTTCAGGTTTAAAACAGAATGACATTTATTAAAGGCTAGATGCCTAGTATTTATACAGGTTTTGACCCCAGATGGGGGGGTTGAAAGACTCTTGTACATTAGATAAAAAGGGGAAGACGCCCTTTTATGAAACAGTAGAATTACATTACTTAAATACTTTACTCAGGCAGATAACAACTTAAACACATTTGGCTTGTCTTATCACCTAGCGTCTGCTCTCTGAGGGTGATTAAACAATGGCCTGTTTATTACTTAAATGTAATTATAGCACACAATAGCTGAGGCCAGAAAACCTGTCTTTAGAAATTAGATTCTTAAAGCTAAACACAGTTAACTCCTTCAGTCCTGACAGAAGGGTCTGTCACAGGCTGCAATTTTTTTCCAGTGGCAAACTCCACCAACCACTTTCCGTACTTGGAGTAGCCAGTCCGGACTTGACTCTTGAGCAGACAGAGCTTGTTTGGCTCCAGCAGAAATGATAAGATAACAAATGGCGAATTAGAGACAGATGTGTGGCATGGTTAGGCATGTAAAATCTGCTATGCTCTTTCAGTTTTCAAAACGGCAAAACCCATAATACATGAAAACTCTTCAAAACAGAGAACCAAAGTATATTGCAAAGTTGTTTTCCGATGCATATATTAAAATCTCAACATGCTTAATTTCCCTTTAACTCAGGGCTCAGTTATCCTGGGAAAGCCTTGTCATATACAGAGTGTTTGCCGTGTGGTGTAGACCAGGTGCATGTTGTGTGGAAGTTGTTCTGCTTTTCCCTGTTTTACTACTGCTTGAAGGACCATTTACTCCAGATACTACATGGAAGCAGCCTGTCTTGTCCTCCATCTGACCTCTCCTACAGGATGCTGCTTCCCTTACTTCCACCAATGACTCTGAGAGCAGGAGACCCCTCCCCCAGCTAGACCCAGCTCTTTCCCCATATCTGCAAAGGACTTAAAGGGATATGAAACAGTTCTCCTTGATGAATGACTCTGCCCGAAACGTTGCCTATGTCTGTTTGCTTGGTATAATCCTGCTAGGGTGACCACATATCCAAACTGACATTCAGGGGCGCCCCCACCCCCAATAATTAATTCTCTTAGTACAACTTGGGCCTAAGTGCACATCATTGTTTGGGAGATTTCTAAATACCCCACATATATTAACTATTGGCCAAGATTTTTTTTAATAAAATTTGCGGAACATTTTTTCATCAACTTGTATTTGACACCTTTTTATGAATTAGATGGTAGTATTAATTCCTCCTTGTAAATATTGATCTAGTCAGTCTATAAATAAAGAAGAGATATCATAGAGGTTTGCTTTCAAGGTTTGCTTGCTACATAGTGCAGTGCCCTCTTTAACCAATATCTGTCTAACATACCTGGCGGCGATTGTGGCGAATGGCGATAGATACACGTCTTTGTCTCAGTCTGACTGTACAGCATGCTCTCCTCGTCGGCTTGGCTCCAGAGTCCAGTACAACTGTCGAGGGCAGGCAGGGGCACTTGTCTCCACGGTCTCGACTCCACCAACTTCCACGGTGACGGCATTATATAGACAGTGCACACTAGAGCTAGACTAAACTAGAGCCGTGTGGCAGCAGAACCAAAATGATGATCATGAATTTCATATCCGGATTCCGAAAGAGGCTCCCTCATAATTGGCCAGTACATGCGGGCGGCACCTCTGGTCTGGAGTCTGGCCCCCTCTGTCCCCTGGGATGTTGTCTAGTCTCATAGACATCTCATGATCTGCGCTGCAGGAAGCCGGCAACAACAACAAGCCGCCCTAGAGTCTCAGTGAGAGTGAGTCAATCCGGTGCCGCACGGCTGTGATGTCACTGCTGTCGGTTTCACTTCCATTACGGGAGTCCGGGACATTGAATGAAGGTACCCGGGACTGGGGACAGACCTTTAAAATGTGTGACTGTCCCGGGCAATACGGGACATGTGGTCACCCTAAATCCCGCAAAAGTTTAATTGGAGTGCTGCAGCCTTTTTTAGTTTATATATATATATATATATATATATATATATATATATATATATATATATATATATATTGGAGTAGCTGTGTTAGTCCAGAGATTTAGATATCAAAATAACAAGTAATTGAGCAATGATACTTTTTTTATTGGACTAACTATACATTTATAAGTTGACAAGCTTCCAGAAGAATGTCCTCCTTTTTCAAGTCTGAAGCAATATATGTGTTGTAAATATAAAAAGAAACAAAATGTGTCAAAGGATAGCAAGCAACTTACTTTTTCTTGCAAAATAAGAACCTAGAAATTCTCGGTGAGGCCACTGTCTGCCTGTCACATGATTTTTGCAGCAAAAGTCCTCTACTGAGCATGGGCCAAAAACAGACGTCCTGTTGCCAGTGCACTTGTCATAGTTTTTATTTAGTTAGTTATTTATTTGTTTGTTCTTTACCACATCTTATGATAGACATTTAAATGTAATGACTACCACTGTAAATAATAATTTGTAATCATAATTATTTTAAACAAAATTGACAATCATTTTCAGTATTAGTGCATACTTTGTATTGCAAGTATTTGAATATAAGTGTTTTTCATCCCCTCTGAATGTCAGTTCAAAGTAACGACTACTACTTTAAACAATACTTTTAGCAAGAATCAGAATATTAAACAATGGACAATCATTTTCAGTAGTACTTTGATTTTTTTTTTTTTTTGGAAGAAGTGCAACGATTTTTTTTACCACCTCTTCTGATGGGCAGTTCAAGGTGATGACATCTACTGTAAATAATAATGTTAGCAAGAAAATCAGAATAATAAAAAAATAGAAGTGGTGGTATTTTTGCTGCAAATGTCCTCTAAAGAGCATGGGCAAAAAACTGACTAGAGCTAGTGCACGAGTCTCTTAGCAACCAATTGAAGGGAAGCTCCCCCTTTGCCTTCCTGTAGAGACCACATCCCTCTTGTGAGACTGTGATAGGAAGTAATGAACCCTACACAAATGAAGTTAGAGCAAAAAATAAAATGTAAAATCCTTTTAAAATGATGAATAATACATATTGCAGTAACCCAATGCTTAGTGATTTTTTTATTCCCGTAATAAAACAGCCTGTTTTATATCCCTTTAAAGGGACAGTAGGTCTTGAGGTTTTAATATAAAATGTTTAGTTGTGTGTAGTAAAATAACTTTCCAATATATTTTCATTATTTGTTTTGCACCCTTTTCATGTAATTAAACTCTGAAAAGTGGAGATATTTTTAACCTTTTAATGCCGTTATGGCGTTCTATTCCGTCCTAACTGCACTGGGCTTTAGCGTTGTTAGGACGGAATAGAACGTTCTAGCCGTTTGGCTATCCTGAAGCCAACGGTGCTTCCTGGATTCGATCGCCCCCTGACCCGATCGCGGGATTTCAATTTGTCTACATCGGAACGTTCTGATGTAGACAAATCGACCCTGTCATGAAAGGGTTAATTCTTAGGGCTCAATTTATCAAGCCCTTCTCTCCCTTCGACTGCAGTTTTTCATAGACCGCTTCTTCTCTGAACTGTTCTTCACCTCTTAGGTGGAGAATTTCAATTGTCAGCTCCTGTCCCCGTGTGGTTGGCTGTGCGGGGGCAGGGGGCGGAGTTTCACACAAGCACACAGGAGCGCTCGTCTGCAATGGTAAAAGCAGGCAGCGGATTGCTGCCCACCAAAAGAAAAGCTGGGCGGACAGGAGCAAATATATTCGCCCCTGTCCGCCCATGGATGATAAATAGAAACCTTAGAGCTGGAAACGCATTCTACCAATTGTTCATGGCTACCTCAGCTATACATCTTTCCTTAAAGGGACACTCAAGTCAAAATAAACTTTTATGATTCAGACAGAGCGTGCAGTTGTAAGACACTTTCCAATTTACTTCCATTATCAAATTTTGCAGTCTTTTTATATGCACACTTTCTAGGGAACAAGATCCTACTGAGCATGTGCACAAGCTCACAGGGTATACGTATACTAGTCAGTGATTGGCTGATGTCTGTCACATAATGCAAGGGGCTGGAAAATAGGTGAAAAATACATTTGTCAGAAAAAATATACTGCTTATTTAAAATTAAATCATTGTCTTTTTATTATGCACTTGATAATTGTACAATTCTACTGCATTGAGTGGTCATTTAATTGGCTTACGCTGATAACAGCTGCAAACAGTTCACTTTATACTAACTTGATAGCTGTGACCAGCAGACTAATGCCCAGATTGGCTTCTCCAAATAAGGCAAATGGGGTGGAGTTTGGCTATTAACAATTAATTGCAGTATAAAGGATGTTGCTATATAACAGGAGAACAGGAATGTGTCATAACTACTAGATGTTTACTGTCCCTGTAACTTCTGGCAGCAGGTCTGTGTGTGTGTGTGTGTGTGTGTGATGCTAGGGCTTGTGAAACAGACAGGTGCTGTGTAAATCATGAGCAGTGTGCTGTTCTAGTCACAGATTACTCTGACTTCATAAACCATCATTTCTCCTGTTAAGTGTGGTCAGTCCACGGGTCATCATTACTTCTGGGATATTAACTCCTCCCCAACAGGAAGTGCAAGAGGATCACCCAGCAGAGCTGCTATATAGCTCCTCCCCTCTACGTCACACCCAGTCATTCTCTTGCACCCAACTAATAGATAGGATGTGTGAGAGGACTGTGGTGATTATACTTAGTTTTTATATCTTCAATCAAAAGTTTGTTATTTTAAAACAGCACCGGAGTGTGTTGTTCCTTCTCAGGTAGAATTTGAAGAAGAATCTACCTGAGTTTTTGTATGATTTTAGCCGGCGTCGTTAAGATCATTTTGCTGTTCTCGGCCATCTGAGGAGTGAGGTAAACTTCAGATCAGGGGACAGCGGGCAGGTTCACCTGCAAAGAGGTATGTAGCAGCATATTATTTTCTGAGGAATGGAATTGACTGAGAAAATACTGCCAATACCGATATAATGTAAGTTCAGCCTTAAATGCAGTAGTAGCAACTGGTATCAGGCTGTCATGTATGTATATTTACACTTCAGTATTCTGGGGAATGGCACTTCACTGGGATAATACTGTATGCATTAAAATTTTTTAGCCTAACTTGCAGTGGGAACGACTAGCAACAGGCTTTCTAATGACACTTCATTTATTTGATGTTAAACGTTTTGCTGGCATGTTAAATCGTTTAATTATCTGAGGTACTGGGTGAAAAATTGTTTTGGGCACTGTTTTTTTCCACTTGGCGGTAGTTTTATTTAATTTAAGACAGTTTCTGATCTCCCTCACTGATGTGTGTGAGGGGGAGGGGCCTATTTTGGCGCTTTTGCTACGCATCAGAAATTCAGTCACAAGTCTGTTTTCTTCCCTGCATGATCCGGATCGTCTCTACAGAGCTCAAGGGTCTTCAAAAATTATTTTGAGGGAGGTAATCACTCACAGCAGACCTGTGAGATTGTGCTTTGACTGTGATAAAAAACGTTTTTATTATGTACATTTTTTCTGCTGTGTAAGGGTTTGTTATTCATTACTATGGGGGCAAGCCTTTGCTAAATTGTGTTTTTACCGGAAAGAATTTGAATTTATAATTTCTCCGGTTCATTGTTACTCATCTGTCATAACTTTTTTCTGTGCTTCTTAAAGGCACAGTACGTTTTTCATATTACTTGTAAATTGAGTTGAAAAGTATTTCCAAGTCTGCTAGTTTATTGCTAGTGTGTTAAACATGTCTGACTCAGAGGAATATCTCTGTGCTATATGTGCTAAAGCCAAAGTGGAGCCCAATAGAAATTTATGTACTAATTGCATTGATGCTACTTTAAATAAAAGTCAATCTGTACAAATTGAACATCATTCACCAAACAACGAGGGGAAAGTTATGCCGACTAACTTGCCTCACGTGTCAGTACCTGCATCTCCCGCTCGGGAGGTGCGTGATATTGTAACGCCGAGTACTACAGGGCGGCCATTACAAATCACATTACAGGACATGGCTAATGTTATGACTGAAGTTTTGTCTAAATTACCAGAACTTAGAGGTAAGCGTGATCACTCTGGGGTGAGAACAGAGTGCGCTGATAATAATAGGGCCATGTCAGATACTGCGTCACAATATGCAGAACATGAGGACGGAGAGCTTCAATCTGCAGGTGACGGTTCTGATCCCAATAGAGTGGATTCAGACATTTCTAACTTTAAGTTTAAGCTTGAAAACCTCCGTGTACTGCTAGGGGAGGTATTAGCGGCTTTGAATGATTGTAACACCGTTGCAATCCCAGAGAAATTATGTAGGCTGGATAGATACTATGCGGTACCGGCGAGTACTGACGTATTTCCTATACCTAAGAGGCTTACAGAGATAATTACTAAGGAGTGGGATAGGCCCGGTGTATCCTTTTCCCCCCCTCCTGTATTTAGAAAAATGTTCCCAATAGACGTCACCACACGGGACTTATGGCAGACGGTCCCTAAGGTGGAGGGAGCGGTTTCTACTCTGGCTAAGCGTACCACTATCCCAGTGGAGGATAGTTGTGCCTTTTCAGATCCAATGGATAAAAAATTAGAGGGTTACCTTAAGAAAATGTTTGTTCAACAAGGTTTTATATTGCAACCCCTTGCATGTATTGCGTCTGTCACGGCCGCGGCCGCTTTTTGGTCAGAGTCCCTGGAAGAGACTCTTGACTCAATAACTATAGATGAGATTTCAAACAAGCTTAAAACTCTTAAGCTAGCTAATTCATTTGTTTCAGATGCCGTAGTACATTTAACTAAATTTACGGCTAAGAATTCCGGATTCGCCATTCAGGCACGCAGAGCACTAAATCTAAATTACTTAACATACCTTTCAAAGGGCAGACCTTATTCGGGCCCGGTTTGAAAGAAATTATCGCTGACATTACTGGAGGTAAGGGCCATGCCCTACCTCAAGACAGAGCCAAACCTAGGGCTAGACAGTCTAATTTTCGTTCCTTTCGTAATTTCAAGGCAGGAGCAGCATCAACTTCCTCTGCACCAAAACAGGAAGGAGCTGTTGCTCGATACAGACAAGGTTGGAAACCTAACCAGTCCTGGAACAAGGGCAAGCAGGCCAGAAAACCTGCTGCTGCCCCTAAGACAGCATGAAGTGAGGGCCCCCGATCCGGGAACGGATCTAGTGGGGGGCAGACTCTCTCTCTTCGCCCAGGCTTGGGCAAGAGATGTCCAGAATCCCTGGGCGTTAGAGATCATATCTCAAGGATATCTTCTGGACTTCAAAGCCTCTCCCCCAAAAGGGAGATTTCATCTTTCAAGGTTATCAACAAACCAGATAAAGAAAGAGGCGTTTCTACGCTGTGTACAAGATCTTTTACTAATGGGAGTGATCCATCCGGTTCCGCGGTCGGAACACGGACAGGGGTTTTACTCAAATCTGTTTGTGGTTCCCAAGAAAGAGGGAACCTTCAGACCAATCTTGGATTTAAAGATCCTAAACAAATTCCTAAGAGTTCCATCGTTCAAAATGGAAACTATTCGGACAATCCTACCCATGATCCAAAAGGGTCAGTACATGACCACAGTGGATTTAAAGGATGCTTACCTTCACATACCGATTCACAAAGATCATTACCGGTATCTAAGGTTTGCCTTCCTAGACAGGCATTACCAGTTTGTAGCTCTTCCATTCGGATTGGCTACGGCTCCAAGAATCTTCACAAAGGTTCTGGGTGCTCTTCTGGCGGTACTAAGACCGCGAGGAATTTCGGTAGCTCCGTACCTAGACGACATTCTGATACAAGCTTCAAGCTTTCAAACTGCCAAGTCTCATACAGAGTTAGTACTGTCATTTCTAAGGTCGCATGGATGGAAGGTGAACGAAAAAAAGAGTTCTCTCTTTCCACTCTCAAGAGTTCCCTTCTTGGGGACTCTTATAGATTCTGTAGAAATGAAGATCTACCTGACAGAAGACAGGTTAACAAAGCTTCAAAATGCATGCCGTGTCCTTCATTCCATTCAACACCCGTCAGAGGCTCAATGCATGGAGGTGATCGGCTTAATGGTAGCGGCAATGGACATAGTACCCTTTGCACGCCTACATCTCAGACCGCTGCAATTGTGCATGCTAAATCAGTGGAATGGGGATTACTCAGATTTGTCCCCTACTCTGAATCTGGATCAAGAGACCAGAAATTCTCTTCTATGGTGGCTTTCTCGGCCACATCTGTCCAGGGGGATGCCATTCAGCAGGCCGGATTGGACAATTGTAACAACAGACGCCAGCCTACTAGGTTGGGGCGCTGTCTGGAATTCTCTGAAGGCTCAGGGATCATGGACTCAGGAGGAGAGTCTCCTGCCTATAAACATTCTGGAATTGAGAGCAGTTCTCAATGCTCTTCTGGCTTGGCCCCAGTTAACAACTCGGGGGTTCATCAGGTTTCAGTCGGACAACATCACGACTGTAGCTTACATCAACCATCAAGGAGGGACAAGAAGCTCCCTAGCGATGATGGAAGTATCAAAGATAATTCGCTGGGCAGAGTTTCACTCTTGCCACCTGTCAGCAATTCACATCCCGGGAGTGGAGAACTGGGAGGCGGATTTCCTAAGTCGTCAGACTTTTCATCCGGGGGAGTGGGAACTTCATCCGGAGGTCTTTGCCCAAATACTTCGACGTTGGGGCAAACCAGAGATAGATCTCATGGCGTCTCGACAGAACGCCAAGCTTCCTTGTTACGGGTCCAGATCCAGGGATCCGGAAGCGGTCCTGATAGATGCTTTGACAGCACCTTGGACCTTCGGGATGGCTTATGTGTTTCCACCCTTCCCGATGCTTCCTCGATTGATTGCCAGAATCAAACAGGAGAGAGCATCAGTGATTCTAATAGCGCCCGCGTGGCCACGCAGGACTTGGTATGCAGATCTAGTGGACATGTCATCCTGTCCACCTTGGTCTCTGCCTCTGAGACAGGACCTTCTGATCCAGGGTCCCTTCAAACATCAAAATCTAATTTCTCTGAAGCTGACTGCTTGGAAATTGAACGCTTGATTTTATCAAAACGTGGATTTTCTGAGTCAGTAATTGATACCTTAATACAGGCTAGGAAGCCTGTTACCAGAAAGATTTACCATAAAATATGGCGTAAATACTTATATTGGTGCGAATCCAAAAATTACTCATGGAGTAAGGTTAGGATTCCTAGGATATTGTCTTTTCTACAAGAAGGTTTAGAAAAGGGTTTATCCGCTAGTTCCTTAAAGGGACAGATCTCAGCTCTGTCCATTCTTCTACACAAACGTCTGTCAGAAGTTCCAGACGTTCAGGCTTTTTGTCAGGCTTTGGCCAGGATTAAGCCTGTGTTTAAAACTGTTGCTCCACCATGGAGTTTAAACTTAGTTCTTAACGTTTTACAGGGTGTTCCGTTTGAACCCCTTCATTCCATTGATATCAAATTGTTATCTTGGAAAGTTCTGTTTTTAATGGCTATTTCCTCGGCTCGGAGAGTCTCTGAGTTATCTGCCTTACATTGTGATTCTCCTTATCTGATTTTTCATTCAGACAAGGTAGTTCTGCGTACTAAACCTGGGTTCTTACCTAAGGTGGTCACTAACAGGAATATCAATCAAGAGATTGTTGTTCCATCCTTGTGTCCTAATCCTTCTTCAAAGAAGGAACGTCTTCTACACAATCTAGATGTAGTCCGTGCCCTGAAATTTTATTTACAGGCAACTAAAGATTTTCGACAAACGTCTTCCCTGTTTGTCGTTTATTCTGGTCAGAGGAGAGGTCAAAAAGCTTCTGCTACCTCTCTCTCTTTTTGGCTTCGTAGCATAATACGTTTAGCTTATGAGACTGCTGGACAGCAGCCTCCTGAAAGAATTACAGCTCATTCTACTAGAGCTGTGGCTTCCACTTGGGCCTTTAAGAATGAGGCCTCTGTTGAACAGATTTGCAAGGCTGCAACTTGGTCTTCTCTTCATACTTTTTCCAAATTTTACAAATTTGACACTTTTGCTTCTTCGGAGGCTGTTTTTGGGAGAAAGGTTCTTCAGGCAGTGGTTCCTTCCGTATAAGATCCTGCCTGTCCCTCCCGTCATCCGTGTACTTTAGCTTTGGTATTGGTATCCCAGAAGTAATGATGACCCGTGGACTGACCACACTTAACAGGAGAAAACATAATTTATGTTTACCTGATAAATTCCTTTCTCCTGTAGTGTGGTCAGTCCACGGCCCGCCCTGTTTTTTATGGCAGGTCTAAATTTTTAAATTATACTCCAGTCACCACTGCACCCTTTAGCTTCTCCTTTCTCGTTGGTTCTCGGTCGAATGACTGGGTGTGACGTAGAGGGGAGGAGCTATATAGCAGCTCTGCTGGGTGATCCTCTTGCACTTCCTGTTGGGGAGGAGTTAATATCCCAGAAGTAATGATGACCCGTGGACTGACCACACTACAGGAGAAAGGAATTTATCAGGTAAGCATAAATTATGTTTTTCAGTATCTAACTTCCCACATCATTTTAGCCCCTTTAGCTGTCAGAAAGAGCTATGCAATTTGATATAATCCAGCCATGTCTGCCAGCCAGATGTTAAAATAATGATGGATAAATATTTGAAATTTTGGATTTATCTGCCCATGACAAACCCCCCCCCCCCCACACACACACCCACCCACCCACACCATGTATGTAGTCTATTTTTATAGTATGATGTTTATTTGCAGGGAGAATTAGTGATCTGGACTTGGACAATGTTTCTTTTTATGGATCACCCATACACACAAATACCTATATTATATTATATATATACACACACACATATATATATATATATATATATATATATATATATATATATATATATATATATATATATACATACATACATACATATATATATATATATATATATATATATATATATATATATATATATATATATATATATATATATATATATACATACATACACCCCCCCCCACACACACACACACACACAATTGTGTCACTGCAAACATAGTTGCCAACATTTAAAAAAAAATTCCAGGGACACTTTGCAGCAGAGCAAGCAAGCGGGTTACTGGAGTACAGTACTGACGACCTACTGTTCAATTGCTCCGCCCACTCAGTTCTGCAATCAGAACACACCCATTTGAAAGTAATAGTATAATTTAGACTTATCCATAGTTTATTATACCGATTACAGTACCAAGCTCTTACACCTACCCAGTCTCTGGAACACATTCTGCGCATATAGTTATTTTTACAACACAGCATCAACGTTAGAAAGACAAATAATATGTGAACCCATTCAATAATAATAATATTCCATTAGGAATGAATTATATTTAAATAATACACTATATCTATTTATCATCCATCTATCTGTATATATGTATGTGTGTGTGTATATATATATATATATATATATATATATATATATATATATATATATATATATATATATATATATATATGCAAACAACAAATGTTAGGCAAAAGAGATTTTCAGGGACGTTTCCAGGGACAAAAAAAAATCCTGGGACATGCAACAAAATCCAGGGACTGTTGGCAAGTATGCTGTAAAACATTTCTTGGCTCCTGGAGTTTTTAATCTGTTTTCTAGATTTTGAATACATTTGTCAGGTGCTTCTTTTCTTTTAAGTTCTTAGATTTTTCATATAACAATTTGTAATCTAGCAAAACATTTTTGATTGTGAAGATTTTCTGTAGAAATGCAGTGTTTTCTGAGCTAATCTAAAGACTTTTAAACAGTTCTGGTCATGCAAATAATAAAATGTATTGTTTGCAAATCCTGCTGGTGAAATCATGTTGGTTATGTAAGGGCATTGTTCTGGGAAATTTGCCATAAATCCACACACAGCAATGATCTTTTTGTTTAGCACCACAGAGAGCATTTTTTGTCATTTGTGTTTTATTTAGAATGATCAAAATTAATTTTGCCAGTTTATACACACAAGTCCTAAAAAGCAGAAAGAATAATGTTCCTTTCCACCTTTTAATATTGAATTTAAAGGGAAGTAAACATCTTGTAATTTCTGATGTCTTAAAGGGACATAAAACCAATATTTTTTTCTTTTGTGATTCAGATAGAGCATACAGTTTTAAACAACTTTCCAAATTACTTATTTTATCTAATTTGCTTTGTTTCCTTGGTATCCTTTGTTGAAAAGTATACCTAGGTAGGCTCAGGAGCTGGAGGCTAGCTGCTGATTGGTGGCTGCATATACATGCCTCTTGTCATTGGTTTACTGATGTGTTCTAGCTTCCAGTAGTTCATTGCTTCTCATTCAAGAAACGATGCCAAGAAAATGAAGCAAAATTGAGAGGTACATTAGAAAGTTGTTTACAAATGCACATTCTATCAAAATCATCAAAAAATGTGGGTTTCATGTTCCTTTAAAGTAGCCAGATGAAAGAGAGCAGAAAGGGGAGGGGAAAGCACCTCCTTTACACAGAAAGGAAATAGAGAGGGAAAAAAGTCCACTCCCTACAATAAGTGCTATACCATGTGCCACAAATAAGTTTTAGGGGGAGGGGTTTAAAATAAATAAATAAACAGGGGGGAAAAAAGCTATCATCCCCTATTTATAGAGGTCACATCTTAGGAGGAAAAAAAAGTATAAAATGTTTTAAAACAAATTAACAATTGTTTGTCAATAGCCAAACTACACCTGTCACTTGCCTTATTTGTAGGTGCCAGTATGATGGGTTTTGGTGCCATGGGTCTGATGTGATTAGAATCTAGCTCTAACTCATACTATCTGCTGTGTTTTTGTGGAGAAGGTACAGGAACCATAATTCAGGGATACACCTTTTCAAACCCTTCCTAAAGGGACATTACTTATATATACTCACTTATCAGCAATTATAAACTGAAAGTATGATGTAAAATGATTTCATTGTGCATAACTAAACATTTTATATTAAAATCTAATATCTATGTCTATAAGTTTATTTATCTGGTCTCATTTGGGCATACAGAAATGAACTCTCAGGTATCAAACTCCTCGGGGCATGTGGAAAATACACAATTTTACCATGCGTTGCTTTTCACTATGCTTAAAGGGACGTAGGAGTGCTTTAATGTGTCATATACTTGTATTAGCAGAAATGCTTCTAAAACATATATTACTTTCAGCAGCATAGATGCTTCTGTTTAATATTGAAACATACTTGTGCAGATTTCAAGTTTAAACTGCTTGGCCATTTCCACCCCTGTGCTGAGCTGTTTTACAGTTTTTTGATGCTCACATATAGGCCCTATTCTAGGCCATGTTTTACTGAGAATCCCACACATATTGCAACTTTTATTGTATCTTTTCTCAGGAGACCCAGCATACACCATTATTTTATGCTTTTACCATGACATGTTAAAAACCTGCAACAAAAAGTGTGGTAATATGCATTTTTAATTTACATTTTAATAAACAAGTCTGTGTGTGCTTTTTCTTCCTATAGTAGTGTAGCTTTGATCTGCACATAAAGAGGCCCATTTAACAAGCTCCGTACGGAGCTTTAGGGCCCGTGTTTCTGGCGAATCTTCGGACTCGCCAGAAACACAAGTTATGGAGCAGCGGTCTAAAGACAGCTGCTCCATAACCCTGTCCGCCTCAACAGATCGAGTTGATTGACACCTCTCTGCTGGTGGCTTATTGTCCGCGAATCTGCAGGGGGCGGCGTTGCAGCAGCAGCTCTTGTGAGCTGCTGGTGCAATGCTGAATATGGAGAGCGTATTGCTCTCCGCATTCAGCCATGTCTGTCGCGGATCAGGTCCCACAGACATTTGATCATTCGGCCTCAAAGACTCAGATGAGCCTCTATTGAAATACAGGGAGATTTGTTTGTCAGTTGATCATTATTACTAAAGTTTGCACATTACTATTAAAACTTATATAGGGGTTTTATTTTAAAGAGGGGCTTCTGGGCTTTAAAAACAAGAGTTTTGGAAGTTTCTAAGACTTTTTGATGGTCTGTTTTAACTTTAACCCCCAAGATACACATAGTTTAAAAAAGGCATGTGATTTCCTTTTAAATGGTGAGTTTCTCAGGCTTAAAGAGACATGAAACTGCACATTTTAATGTAATGATTCAGATAGATTATACATTTTTAAACAACTTTCCAATTTATTTATATTATTATCCTTTGTTGAAGAAGCAGCAATACACTACTGTGAGCTAGCTGAACACGTAGGAAAGTCAATGACAAGAGGCATATATGTGCAGCCACCAATCAGTAGTTAGCTTCCACCTGCTGAGCCAACTAAGTTATGCTTTTCAACAAAGGATGCCAAGAGAATGAAGAAAATGATAAAACAAGTAAATTGGAAAGTTGCATAAAAATGCATGCTCTATCTGAATGATGAAAGGAGTTTTGGGTTTGATGTCACTTTAAGGCAGCTGAGATAACGGGGTTTGAATACCAACACCTCCATCCAACTCCTTTAAGCCACTTTGGGCTTTCTGGGTTTCTGAGAGAATCTGCGCATGCTGGTGACGTCACCACACTGGCATTACCAGATTCCCACAGTGACGCTGGAGCTCTAAACCACCGGGGAGGCAGGGTACATGCAGAGGGGGACTTGATGAGCTCTGGAAGCCCCCCTGATAATGACTTGTGGTCGCCATCTGATCTAATCACGTCATTGGCATTTGTTATTTTCATTTTGTTTTTTTTTCGTTCTGTTATCCCCTAAAACAAATAACTAACTACACCCTGACAATGCATAGTTTTCATTTCATTTCATGTCTATTTTGTATCCTATAGGCCTGCGTATTGTGTTTACACTGGATGAAGTGGCTTTTATACAGAATCTTGTATTTTATATTGAAGCAGCGTATAAAGTTGCTGTAAGTAATGTTTTTTGTATATACAAAATTATGTTGTTTTTTTTTTTTAACTGGAATGGAGTCTTTTTTTTTAGTGAATTTCACCCTTTCATAAATAACTGATTTGAGTGCATTGCATGTGGTGTGGTGCATTTTGATTGAGAACATTACAGGTGCTTGCTGATTAGTAAATAGGTAACACATCACACCGTACATCAGAATTAGTCAAAACAGCAAATTATTTTTACATTTAGCCACCAATCAGCAAGCGCTGCCCAGGTACTGAACCAAAAATGGGCGGCTCCTAATCTTTACATTGCTGCTTATTCAAATAAAGAGAGCAGGAGAAACAATTATAATAGGATAAATTAGAAAGTTGCTTAAAATTGCATTCTCTATTTGAATCATAAAAGAAAAAAAATGTTTATTTAAAACGGTGATTCTGCACCAGAGGGTTAGACACTCTTACAATGCAAAAGCACCTCAGCTAAAGGTAGCACATAGCAAAAGGTTAAGCTTAGTGCAAGCCTGCTTGCTTTAGTTTAGTGTTAGTATGTGTTTGTCTTCTGCAAATGGACAGACGTTCTCAGCAATACTTGGAAGATAATGTTTGTTTGGACAATGTTTATTGTAAACATGTTTGGCCCTATTACTGTTTTCTAAGGTACACATGTTTTGATATCATTACATACTGAATTGCTGTCTATATCGGTTAATTCACTGCTTCCTATGTTTTATTGTTTTGGTTTCAGGATTATGGAATGTGGGAACGAGGAGACAAAACCAATCAAGGGATTGCTGAACTAAACGCCAGCTCTGTGGGCATGGCAAAAGTGAGACCCTATATTACTGACATTTTAATACAATATTATATGATGGATTCCAAGACAATTTTCTGTTTACAGTTTAGTAAATTGTATTATTTAGTGGCTCATTTTGATTACCTATAATATTATTTATTTTATTATTTTGAATCCCTTGGCATAATAGCAGCCTGACTGTCAGTTGTTAGATTGTAGGATTTAGACTGATATTGTTTAGCATGAAATTGTACACAAATGTATTTCTATGGTGGAAAAGAACATTCCTCTGTGTAGAAAAGTGTCATAAATTGTAATGAATAGTGCCACAAAGAGAAAATGGTTTTCATAACAAAAAGTATGTTGGGGGACAAAAAAAAAAGATTAATACAGTGTGCAACACACTTTGTAGCCCAAAGGAGGGAAAAAGGAGAACAAGTTTTGCCGCACTCGCATAAAATCCAGAACAGCTTTATTTGGTATGAAGTTAAAAATACGTGGATGAAGTCAGCCGCATCTTACGCGTTTCACGCCTATACACTGCGCTCACTCATAGATAGTATGAATGGCAAACAAGCCTCTTTATGAACTGAGCAATCAATCTCAATATTCTATATATTAAAGGACAAAACATCTCACAGCTGCAAACTGCTAACATTAAACAAATATTACAAATGTGTCCAAAAGTTTGACTTGTAACATATAAACCAGCTGCACATTGAAAATAACAATTATAAATAGAAGCATATTTCCTCATAAACTAAGGACGCTTGTTGAGACAGATTGCAAATTAAATTATGGTCAAATCTGAGTTTAACGGTCTAAATTATTTTGTCGGCCATATAACATTATTTTACTTCAAAAATTAGTGTGGGGGTTCAGATGGGGGCTAGCAACAATACTACAGTGCTTGTGTCTCCAGGAACAAAAAGGGAGCCATATTTTGGGGTGTAAAGTCCCTGTTCTCCCCATAGACTTTGCCCAGCCAGCTCTGCTCACCTACATGGTGCATTGTATCAAACCCTCAGCCTACAGGTTTTTATTTTATTTCTGCAGGTTTTTATACATTTGTAACTGTACACAGACACTTAAAGTGAAAGTAAATCCTAGCGTTTTACAAACACTAGGATTTACTATTGAAGCAAATAAAGGGGACTTTCATTCATGTAGTATAAGATACTTTATGTAGAAAGCTCCTTTATTTGATTCAATTGATCGCCATTTTTAGCTGCTATAGCAGCCGACGACTAAAAAATGTTTTTGGCTAAGAGGTGACGTTTTCACCTCTTAGCCAATAGCCGTGCGGTAAATCCGGCTTGGCGCCCATGGGAGCCGGATTTACCTCACTGCTATTGACTAAAAAGTGAAAACATCACCTCCTAGCCCAAATTTTTTTTAGCCGTGCTCTGCTGTAGGAGCTAAGAGCGGCGATCGATTGAATCAAATAAAGGAGCTTTCTACATGAAGTATCTTATACTTCATGAGTGAAAGCCCCTTTATTTGTTTCAATAGTAAATCCTAGCGTTTGTAAAACGCTAGGATTTACTTTCACTTTAAAGCAACCCTGTCAGTATCTACTGTACAAACTGCTAAGAAAATAATGCTCACACAGCTCAGCCTTAAAGGGCAGCTTAACGCCTGGTCAGACAGTCTTAAAGGCGTATTGCTCTCCATATTCAGCGAGGTCTGGCGGACCTGATCCGCACTGTCCGCCAGACTTTGTTAAATATAGACTTGAGTGTGGTGTGTGTATGCGCGCACGTGCCCCTATTCCTTTAAAACACAGCGTCCTATTAAGGCTGTGTGCATTGCGTGTGGGTGCATACTATCGCTCCCTTTAAAACTGTGCATGTTTACACACTAAAGGTTGTGTGTGCCTATCCCTTTAAGACTCTGTGAACAGGTGCCGAGCTGTCCTTTAAGGTTGCGCTGCGTGAACATTACTGTGATCTGTCCCTTTAAGGCTCTGTGCGCAGGTGTCGAGCTGCCCTTTACGGTTGCACTGCGTGAACATTACTCTTTCCCCCCCTCTTTTGCGCTCTCTCTCTCCCCCTCTCTTTTGCTCTCTCTCTCTCTCCCCCTCTCTTTTGCGCTTTCTTTCCCCCTCTCTTTTGAGCTCTCTCTCTCCACCTCTCTTTTGAGCGCTCTCTCCCCCCTCTCTTTTGCGCTCTCTCTCTCCCCCCTCTCTTTTGCGTTCTCTCTTTCCCCCCTCTTTTGCGCCCTCTCTCTCCCCCCTCTCTTTTGCGCCCTCTCTCTCCCCCTCTCTTTTGCGCTCTCTCTCCCCCTCTCTTTTGCGCTCTCTCTCTCCCTCTCTTTTGCGCTCTCTCTCTCCCCCCTCTTTTGCGCTCTCTCTCTCCCCCCTCTTTTGCGCCCTCTCTCTCCCCCCTCTCTTTTGCGCTCTCTCTCTCCCCCTCTCTTTTGTGCTCTCTCTCTCACCTTTCTCTTTTGCGCTCTCTCTAACCCCTCTCTTTTGCGCTCTCTCTCCTCCCTCTCTTTTGCGCTCTCTCTCCCTCTCTTTTGTGCTCTCTCTCTCACCCCTCTCTTTTGCGCTCTCTCACCCCTCTCTTTTGCGCTCTCTTCCCCCTCTCTTTTGCGCTCTCTCTCTCCCCTGTATTTCTCCCCCCTCTCTCTCTCTCTCCCCCCCTCTCTCTCTCTCTCTCTCTCTCTCTCTCTCTCTCCCCCCCTCTCTCTCTCTCCCCTCTATCTCTCTCTCTCCCTCTCTCTCTCCCCTCTATCTCTCTCTCTCCCTCTCTCTCTCTATCCCCTCTATATCTCTCTCTATCCCCTCTCTTTCTCTCCCCTTTATCTCTCTGTCTCTCTCTCTCCCCTTTATCTCTCTCTCTCCCCTCTCTCTCTCTCCCCCCTCTCTCTATCTCCCCTCTCTCTCTCCCCTCTCTCTCTCACCCCCCCCCTCTCTCTCTCCCCCCCTCTCTCTCTCTCCCCTTCCCCTCTCTCTCTCCCTCCCCTCTCTCTCTCCCTCCCTCTCCCCTCTCTCCCTCCCCTCTCTCTTTCCCTCCCCCTCCCCTCTCTCTCTCTCTCTCTCTCTCTCTCTCTCTCCCTCCCCTCTCTCTCTCTCTCTCTCTCTCCCTCTCCCTCCCCTCTCTCTCTCCCTCCCCCCCTCTCTCTCTCCCTCCCCTCTCTCTCTCAGCCCCCTCTCTCTCTCCCCTCTCTCTCTCCCCCCTCTCTCTCCCTCCCCTCTCTCTCTCTCTCCCTCCCCTCTCTCTCTCTCTCTCTCTCTCTCTCCCCTCTCTCTCTCTCTCCCTCCTCTCTCTCTCCTCTCTCTCTCTCTCCTCTCTCTCTCTCTCTCTCTCCCTCCCCTCTCTCTGTCTCCCTCCCCTCTCTCTCTCCCCCTCCCCCTACCCTCTCTCTCTCTCCCTCCCCCTCCCCTCTCTCTCCCCCTCCCCTCTCTCTTGCCCTCCCCTCTCTCTCGCCCTCCCCTCTCTCTCTCTCCCCCTCCCCTCTCTCTCGCCCTCCCCTCTCTCTCGCCCTCCCCTCTCTCTCTCTCCCCCTCCCCTCTCTCTCCCCCTCCCCTCTCTCTCCCTCCCCCTCCCCTCTCTATCGCACTCCCCCTCTCCCTCCCCCTCCCCTCTTTATCGCACTCCCCCTCTCCCTCCCCCTCCCCTCTCTATCGCACTCTCCCTCCCCTCTCTCTCTCCCCCTCTCTCTGTCCCCCTCCCCCCTCTCTCTCTCTTCCCCCCTCTCTTTTGATCTCTCTCTCTCCCCTCTCTTTTGCTGTCTCTCTCCCTCTCTTTTGCTGTCTCTCTTGTGCTGTCTTTATCTCCCCTCTTGATCTCTCTCTCCCCTCTTGATCTCTCTCTCCCCTCTTGATCTCTCTCTCACCTTTCTTATCTTTTCCCTACCCCCTCTCTCCCCACTTTTGAGCTGTTTTGAGCTCTCAGACTGCATAGCCTTTCACGGCCCGCCTGGCCCCGCCCCTTTCACACTCGGCCACGCCCCCTTCACGGCCCTCATGCTCGGTCACGCCCCGGCCACGCTCGGTCACGCCCACTTCTGCTCGCACTGCAGAGACTTAGGGACTGTAAGGCCAGGTGTGTTTGTCCTCGTGCTGTCTCTACTGCGCATGACAACTTCGGACAAACACACTTGGCCTTTTATAGTATAGGATAGAGAGGTTCCTTCTGTCTCTCACACACACAGCCCCCTCTGCAGTTCCTTCTATACAGATATATAATATTATAGAGATGTTCCATCTGTCTCTCTCACACACAGCCCCCTCCACAGTACCTTTATATACAGATATATAATATTATAGAGAGTTTCCTTCTCTCTCACACACAGCCCCCTCCCCAGTACCTTATATACAGATATATTATATTATAGAGAGGTTCCCTCTGTCTTTCACACACAGCCCCCTCCCCAGTACCTTATATACAGATATATAATATAGAGAGGTTCCCTCTGTCTCACACACACAGCCCCCTCCCTAGTACCTTATATACAGATATATAATATTATAGAGTGGTTCCCTCTGTCTCTCACAGCCCCTCCCCATTACCTTATATACAAATATATAATATTATAGAGAGGTTCCCTCTGTCTCACACACACAGCCCCGCCCCAGTACCTTATCTACAGATATATAATATTATAGAGAGATTTCCAACTTCCCTCTGTCACACACACACATAGACCCCTCACCCAGTACCTTATATACCGATATATAATATTATAGAGGTCCCCTCTGTCTCACCCCTCCTCCCCAGTACCTTATATACAGATGTATAATATTATAGAGAGGTTCCCTATGCCTCACACACACAGCCCCTCCCCAGTACCTTATATACAGATTTATAATATTATAGAGAGGTCCCCTCTGTCTCACACACACACACAGCCCCCTCCCCAGTACCTTATATACAGATATATAATTAATATGTGGACTGTATTTATACAGACACCAGGTCCTCATATTGCAGGGCAGAACTTTGGTCTGTCAGTGCCAGGAGTCCCGGACTTGTCATTTACTTACCTAACCGTCTCCATCCTTCACACGCTGCTAACTGCTTCACGCACTAAGTCACACTCGACTCTTCTCCACCACCACTGCACCAGCTGCACATGTGAGAGGGCCCCCCATCAAGAACAAAATGCACAGCAATTTTGTTTTTAAAACATTTTTTTAATAGATTATATATAAAAAAAACCTGCAGCTTCATTGTGATGCATGGGGGGCCCCTTTTGGAAGATGGGCCCTCGGACAAGGGCGGATTTGCCCAACTTGTCAGTCCACCCCTGCTTTTATTAGAAGCATTTTGCTAATACATATTACAAAAATACTCTTATTCAAATGTAAAATGCATCCATGTTAATACCAATTTTGTCTGGAATGTCCCTTTTAAGTAATAACTATAAAAAAAGCTGTCTAAACATAGCCAGCAAAATATAAAACTCTCTCAGTGGGAGGTAGGAGAGATAAGTAATAACAAGTTAATAGTCAATTGTTCTCTTTGAAGCCCTGATGTTAAAAGCTTTGTTGCAATATTTTAAAAAGGGATCTGTTTTGGGATTGAGATGTTAAAATGGGTTGAAATCAGTTTTTGAAGTCAGTCTCGCTGAGTGACGTTTTATTATACTTTTCTGTGGGTGGCAATGCTTTTCTGATACAGGCAGAATTTTAAAAGCAGCAGTGTAATGTAAATGATCCCTTTACATAGTATTGTATGGCAATACAATTTACATGTGTGAACTGAAAATGGACACCATACATCCCCTGCTTGGCTCCTTTTTTGTTTTTATTTATTTTCCATCTGTCTCCAACTCTCTTTATTTAGTTATTTATTTATATATATAATTACTGAACTTTGCAGAAAAACAAAGTCTAAAACAGGACAGAGGAGGTAGCATGAAGCAGACAGAACAGAGTAGGCAACACGAAGCAGAGAGGACAGAGTAGGCAGCATGAAGGAGACAGGAAAGAGGAGACAGCATAGAGCAGACAGGAAAGAGGAAAAGAGGAGGCCACATAGAGCAGACAGGGGGTAGAAGGCAGCATGGAGCAGAAAGGAAATTGGAGGCAGCATAGAGCAGGGAGCAACAGGACAGAGGAGGCAGCATATGGAGCAGGGAGGAGGCAGCATAGAGCAGGCAGTAAGGAGGAGGCAGCATGGAGCAGGGAGGATGCAATATGGTGCATGGAGGACAGAGGAGGCAGTATAGAGCAGGCAGGAGGGAGTAGGCAGGGAGGACAAAGGATGCAGCATAGAGCAGAGAGAACAGAGGAGACAACATGGAGAAGACAGGACAGAGGAGGTACCATGGAGCAGACAGAACAGAGGAGGTAGCATAGAGCAGGGAGGACAGATGAGGTAGCATAGAGCAGGGAGGACAAAGGAGACGGCATGGAGTAGACAGGACAGAGGAGGTGGCATAGAGCAGGAAGGACAGAGGAGGCAGCAGGAAGCGGGGAGGACAGGGGAGGGAGCATGGTGCGGGAGGACAGAGAGACAGCAGGGAGTAGGCAGGAGGGAGATGGCAGCATGGAGCAGGCAGGACAGAGGAGGCAGCATGGAGCAAGGAGGAGGCAGCAGAAAGGAGGCAGTTTTAACAGAGGCAAAACTGTTGGTAGCACTGCTGTGTCCAACTCTAGGGGGCGCTCTAGTACCCAATAGAAAATATTGATATAGATAAAAACTAGGGCTGTATTAGCATAGAAATATATATATAGACAAAATATGAAACATTGAGCACAATATAACAAGTAACACAAATTCTTATCTGAGTCCTTGCAGAAAACTGCAAAACAACTCAAAAGTCCGAAATATTTGGTGAAAATCCAGGTGGTGAAATCCACGGTGTAAAGTTACGGCTGCTCCTCTCAGGTAATAGACAAAGATCCAGGAATCTGTGAAGAGGAATCACATACAGAGGGTGCCTCCTAGTGTGAATGCCTGATGAAACAGTTAGCTTAGCTGAGAAACGAGTTGCAATATGTTGTTTATATTGCTTTTATACACTTTGGGTAAATGCCTATACCCATTGGTTCTTAATTTTGCTTTAAAAAATATATTGTCATTTTTGGAAGCCTGAGCTTAATTCGATGTTCCCGGTTGTGGGATACCTGTGCCTCTACATCCTATCAGAGGATCAGTTTGCTGGGACACAGAGTTCCCTGCCTGCGTCATTTAGTACACTTGGTGCTGCTCTATTTGTGAGTATAATTACAATACAAGATATACTGTTCTGTGTTACAATCACAGTATCACACTAGGATGCGCCCTCTGTATGTGATTCCTCTTCACAGATTCCTGAAGTTTTAACAGAGGGAGGAGGAAGGAGAGAGTTTCAAAGGAGGGAGCATGAAGTTTTCGAGAATAGAGTAGGGAGTTTTACAGGAGGGAGTTTTAGCTTTACAGGATGAAGGAGGGAGTTTTAAATGAGGGAGGAAGGAGCAGGGATGTCCTAAAATGGACTCTGTAGATTAGCAATCCATCAATGTACACCCTTAGATTTGAAGGCAATCTTAACGCATTCACAAAACTAAATCTCTTACACATTTGTCTGCAGGCGGCTTTGGAAGCCATTGATGAACTGGACCTCTTTGGAGCACACGGGGGACCAAAATCTGTGATTCATGTCCTTCCCGATGATGTTGAACACTGTCAGGTATGAATGTCAGAGGCTCACATGGATAGCAAAAAAAATAGAATTGTAGTGTTTTTTTGTTTTTTTTTACAATGTAAAACTATTGAGACAAAGTTATTGAGATTTTATTTTTGTGGTAGTGTGTTTGCTAGGACTGTAGTGTAATGTATGTACATAGTTTATATCAGCAATTAAAGTATTTTATTACAAAGTATTTACATACACTATAAATGTTTTTTTTAAATCATTACAAACCGTAAATTTGTCTTGGTGGGCAGTCCTGGGACATACCAACTGTATTCCCCTTGATTATGCTTATCTTATCTTTACAGTTGACAATTAGAGACTTATATATATTATCTCCATTAATCAGCTAGTAGAAGGAAGGATAAGGGTTCTAGATATTACAGGGGACATTCCAGCTTATTTGGGGGCAGAGAAAAAATATCCTAAGAGAATTATAGGAAAAGAAGACAAAATAAATAATGAAAGTACATAGCAATCTTTTTTTCTTTTTTAACACTGCATGATTATACCTTTTTAGATACAATTAATTTTTCAGTCTTGATGTATAAGTTTGCCATGCATTAGAGCTAAAAGACAGTTTCAATCTATAATAATCACATTTTTAACAGTATTTTCTTCTTAAATCGAAAGAGTCCACAGCTGCATTCATTACTTTGGGGAATTAAGAACCTGGCAACCAGGAGGAGGCAAAGACTCCCCAGCCAAAGGCTTAAATACTCCTCCCACTCCCCTCATCCCCCAGTCATTCTTTGCCTTTCGTCCCAGGAGGTTGGCAGAGACGTGTCAATATTTTTAATTTTTGTTTTCGTCTCTTATGGAGGGTAGTACTCTTTGGCATGGGACAGGAGTTTTAAGTAGTCCTGTCAGTCTCTCAGTGAGGGCTTGGATGAAAGTTAGAGTCAGGAGATGCAGGAAGTTTCTTTCTGCGAAACCATCCCGACTCATGTTAACAGCTCCTCAAGCAATCAGTGTTGTCAAACTTCGCTCCGCTGCCTGCTTTCTTCTCTCGAGTCCATGGCGGAGGCGATGCTACTATCCGTCACACTTGAAAGGCCGTGTTCCTGTTCCACGGCGTAGATTCCGGTAAGATAGTTTCATATTACTTTATTCAATGTACTGTAATGTGAATGTTTAATTTATAACATAAGGGTCTCAGTGAGTCTCTGTTAGTATCTTGGAATCGAGGGTAAAATATCTCCTGAGGGGGATTATTGGACAGGGGGGTTTATAATCATGTTTGTTATGTGATTTCTCCTGCTTATGTGTGAGGTTTATGGGCTCGTGGTTTGGAACTTTGAGACCTTTGGAAGTGACGCAGCCTTTTGGCTGGGCACGCTTTTTGGAGTGTACGGTTCACCCTGTGTCTGGGCGTGGTTACGCTCTGTTTTATAATTTCCGCATTCCCGAAAGTGTGGCGACTGAGTTATTCTAGTCCGCAGGGGTCTGGTCATAGGAGGTGGTGAGTGCCCTAGCCATTGGTTGTGTCAGGTGCCGGTTTTGTTTTTTACTGTTTATAGTCCATATTTGTATATCCTCTTTACAGTTATGGAGGATTCTGATCCTAAGACAATTATGATATCAGATTCCGATTCTGTGTCCGGCAACGAATCCGGTTTTGCCTCATTGACTCCTGTCAACCAGTTTTGTTCCATATGCCATATGAAAGCACCCGGTTCCTTGGGCTTGAGGAATCAGGGGTCTGCTGAGCCATCCGCCTGTGGGGGTCCTGTCCTCCAGGGGGCAAGTTCCCTAACGATTCTTCCTCCTACACATGCGGATAACCCAGTTTATGGTTCCTCCGCGCAGGGTGGCGTTTTCCCCCTGGAGGTTGCAGCATGTTTTCGCTTTCAGATATTGTTGGCGATTGTTCGTCTGCAGAGTCCAAACGTTTCTTTGAGAATGTGCTCATGCCCTATTTTCCCTGGTCTTCCACCTTGGGGTGGGCCTCAACAGTTCCCCGCGGGTGTAACTGTTCCGGAGTGTTGTGCCTTTTGTTACAGGATTGTGCACCTTAGCATGTTGCTTAGACATCTTTTTCAGTTATTGAATGACCCTATCATTAACAGATATGGGAACTTTCAGTCTGATAATTTGAATGGTGCACCTCATTAGACATGGGGGGTTATCTCCTGTTTGTCTTTATTTGAGATCTTTCCCAGTTTTTTGAAAGATAGGGCTCTGTTTGGCTGGTCCTGCGGGTAGGCCTGTGTCTTTTGGGCGTTAACCTTTGGGTTGCCTTATATTTTATGTTGTATCCGATGGGATGTCTTTTATTTGTGTTTTCCTTCGGGAACCATCTGGGATCGATACTCTTGTTACTTCTCCGGAAGTTGTTTGGATATGTTAGTCCTATGTTTAATAATGCCTGTTTTTGTTTTTCCCCTATGTGGGATAATTTATACAGCTTACCAGTTAGGACCCTGAGTACAGGCTAGTCCTGTCGGGTTCATTTGGTTTGTGGCTGTTCAGACACGTGGCGCTGTTCTGCCGGACCGGTTCAATAGTGGCGCTGATTGCTCAAGTTATCTTTGTTTTTATGTTCAACTAAGCATTTTTAGAGGATCTGTGGGTCGCAAAGCGGGAAAGGATTGTTTCAGTCCTTATAGCCTTCAGTCATAGATGACCGGGCAGCTTCACTGCATCGTGTTACTTGAGATCTGATTTCATCAGAACCTAGAGATTCCTCCTCCATACGGGGGAGGGCTGGTGGGTGTAACACCCCATTACCACTGAGGAGTGGTTTGACCTTTAGTTTTAGGCTTCTGGATGGTCCTATTGGGGCTTAATCCAACAGCTTGTATGGATAGCTGTACGGCATGCGGAAGGTTTTCTATTTTAAAACCTGTTGCAAATTTTGGCACCTTAAGGGTTCGTATATGCCGTTTCTAGTGTTTCTAGATACGGTTTTTACTCTGGGCCGTGTAGGGTCTGTCTGAGTTATTGGAATTTTGGGTCTTCTTCCTTTGTCTCCGGCTGAGTTAGATCTCCTTTGGGGATCTGTGTTCCGGATGTTGGTTTCTCCCTGTAGGGACTTGTTTAGCTCAGGGTTTTCCGGAGCTGGGAAGGCTTAGTACTTTTCTCTCCCCTGTGTCCTTTGCCTGTGTGGAGGTGATGAGGAGACTAGCCCTGCTAATGGGGTTTTTGAACTTCGAGGTATCCCTTTTGTTGTCCGGGGCCATTGTGAAGTTCCATGATTAGGCTTCTAGCCTTTCTCCTAGGAGAGTTGGACTTTATCTAGGGGTGGTTCCTTCCTTTGGTCGGGGCTTTCAAGTTCTCTTTGCTGTCCGAATTCTCTGGATATGCTCCATTCCCTTTGTCTGTTTTTTTGACCAGTAGGGGTGTTTGATTCCAGGGTATAGTTGCCTGAACTGTTAGGTACCCGGACCTGTTTTTCTTCCTGAGTCTTCCTCTTCTGGGGGGTTGCTCCTGTCCCAGTTTTGGATTGTTTTGATTCTCAGGGCTTGTCGGGATGTTCCACGCTGGTGGGAACGGGAGCTATGTCCTTGCTCCATCTACCTAACCAGGTCAGGGTTGGCCCGGTTTATCGGAGTATTTATTAGTAACCCATGTCATCTGGGGTTAGGTGGGTGGCTTGTGCCTCAAGATTAGTGGGTTTCTACCCAGCTGCTGGTGCTGATTTCCAGTTTCTGGTGCGCCTTAGGGTTGCATTCCCATGTTAGTTTGCCAGTGTACCCGTGGATTCTCTGCTCTGCAGGCGAACGGGTTGGCTGTGCCTCTGTTGGGTGAACTACTTGTGAGGGGGTCCTTCTAGGACATTTGACCTCCGACCTCTTTCCTTTTTCTTTAGGGGATATTCTCTTCTTAGGGAGTCGGAGCCCTTCTTAGGGGCTTCTCCTGGACGGGAAGTGGAAAGTGGACTGGGTTTCCCCTGGAATCTTGCTGATTCCATGTCAGACTGTGGGGCCTTGTTTTGATGGATCCTTGGGTCTATGGCCTTGTCTGTTTTCAGAGTTGGGATGTACTTGTACTCTAGGAGGATGGCTCTGCCATCTTTACGCTCGTTCCTGTACCATTTTCAGGATTCTTTGTTCCCTTGTATTGGTGGCCCAGCTGGGTCTGTCGGTCAGGATGCCAGAGTGGTCTATGGGTAACAGTATCCTTTGGGATGTGTGTGCTTGCTGGGTCTATTTTGATAGCTCAGTCTAAAGGAGATGGTTTTTCCTTGCTCCTATGACAGGAGACGGTTTCATCTTCCTTCGGGTTCTGAGGGTATTCTCTTCTTCTTGGGGGGCCTAGATGGAGGCTTTGTGTTATCCTTTTTAGGGACCTGTGAGTAGGTCCGGCGGCTTCTCGATGACTGTTTCTTCTTTCTTCTTTGCAAGCTCCCTCTGTGTCGTCCTGTTATGGACTCTGTGTTCTCGAACTTGGGGTTTCGCCTGGGTCTATTACACGCTATTTCACGGTTGAATACTTGGGTATTCTATGGGCAGGCGCTGGGAGGACTTTGCCTCTTTAGTGCATTCCATGCTTGCAGGTTGTTGGGGAGATGTCTTTTCGGGCTCCGTGCCCGGTGTTATCTCGGGTTTCACCTGGTATAGGCGTGGCCTTTTTCCCTGTTTGGGTTTATTTGGGTCTCTGTGTGTTGGGCCCACTCTTGGAGGTGCTGTTTTTGTATTGAGGGACTTTCGGTTTCCTCTGTCCTCCTTTGCCTTGTTCCCCTTGGGGTATTCGGCTGGTTCACCCTTTATTTGTGAGTGGTGAGTGGTGGGGGACCGTCTGTTGGTCGACGGTGTCTCTTGGTGGACTGTTGGCTCAGTCAAGTCCATTTTGCGGTCTCTAGTTTGGCTCTGGACTGGCTGCGAGTCAGTGTCAATGGGGCTTTTCACTGAATTTTTTTTCTCGGCTTCGGACGAAGCGGGATTTTTTTTATTGGGTAGAGGTTCACGCCTGGTGCTCTCTGTATGGGCCGCCTGTTGTACCCTCCCGTCTTGGCATTCAGTGTCCTCTATAGCTTGGGTATTGTTTCCCAAAAGTAATGAATGCAGCTGTGGACTCACATAAATTATGCTACCTGATAATTTCCTTTTCTTCTGATGGAAAGAGTCCACAGCTCCCCACCCATAATTTTATGTGGGGCGTCCTTATATTCTTTTGGCACCTTTTCGCCCTGATATTTCTTCTACTGTTCCTTGTTCCTCTGCAGAATGATTGGTGGATGAGGGGAGTGGGAGGAGTATTTAAGCCTTTGGCTGGTGTGTCTTTGCCTCCTCCTGGTGGCCAGGTTCTTAATTCCCAAAAGTAATGAATGCTGCTGTGGACTCTTTCCATCAGAAGAAAAGGAAATTATCAGGTAAGCATAATTTATGTTTTTGTATAGTTATTTTGACATTATTTAAAAATGAAAATGCAAATATTACTGGAACAGATAAGTTTTTTCACATGCTTCTAATTTAGTATTTCTGGTGATATTTTCAGACCTATATTACCCCTTTCCCCATAGTAATATATTATAAGTGAGATCCCACAATTCAGAGGTTTCATGTCTGTATAACAAGTGATTGTCACATTTTGCATTTTGGTTGTATGTAAAGTGGGCACTTCACAGAACAGTGCTTCACAATCTTTTTTTGTAGCAAGTACTCCTACAGACAAACATTTTTGTCCTAAGTATCCCCAGCTGCTAAATATTACTAGGTTAAAAAAAAGAGGTAATTATATATATATATATATATATATATATATATATATATATATATATATATATATATATATATATATATATATATATATATATATATATATATCCCAGTATGTGAAAAATTTTTATCAGATACAAATGCAGCAAATCTTTAGAAATCTTAAAGCAACACACTATAAAGAAATAAACTTATAGAGAAAACACACAACACGCACATTCTTTAATTAGTTCTTTTAATAATGTGAAACTTACATTAGAAAAAAAAAATATGAGTATTCATTTTACCACATTTCTGTATCTAATTTTATCACATACACAGCGCAGGCTCATTTCTTACTTGGCTATAGAACGATTCACTTGACACATTTCAGCATGGCATAATTTACTTATCTCACTGCGACCCTATTTCTAGCACATGGGTTTCATTATACGTTTTCACAATGATATACACCTTACCTGGCACTTTCCCTGTGATAGTTGTTATATCAGCGTTTCTCAACTCCAGTTCTCAAATGTCCAAATGTTCTAAGAATCTCTCTCCAGAAAAACATATGAGTCAGTCACAGTGAGGTGATCAGTTGACTTGCCAGGTAGGAAATACAATCTGGCCTGTTAGGGGGTGTTTCAAGGTAAAACTAAGAAACAGTGATTTATGTGGTACATTAAATGTTTACAGTAACTGCACTGGCTGAATCAGGAAAGGACAAGCCACTCAGTAGTACCCCTTACCAAAGCTTCAGATACCCCCAAGGCTACATGCTAAGAAACAAGGTTATAGAACATGCAGAGGTGTAATGATTTTTTATTTTTTAATTAAAGGGACATTGTACACACATATATATATATATATATATATATATATATTTTTTTTTTTTTTTTTTTCTTCTAAACAGGTTCTTTTTATATTTTGTTTTAAAAGAAAAATGTATCAAACGTTAGTCCTCTATCCAAACCCCAAATTTGCCAATGTATACATCCGTAAGCATTATACTCAATATGCCTGCTCGCTCCCTGAGTGTTAGTATGTATAGTACATACGCTCTGTACCTGAGCATCCCCTCTGCACAACACTTCTCTTCACCACTGGCACAAACCCCTCTGCAAAACCGCTCAGCTCTGAAGGGCATCTACAACCTGATTAAAACAAGGAGGGATGGCCAGAATTTGCAGCTGCATAGAAGTATAACATAGGAAAGTAGCAATATTTGTCCCTGTGCCGTGAAGAGAGGATGTTCAGGACCGGACTCCTGTTTACTTATGCAAATAGGAATAAACTGTTTATGGTGCACAAACATGGCAGTCCATACCTAAGGAATATACACTGTAATACACAGTTTGAAATATATGCACACATTTATTCATAATAATTTTTTTTTTTATCTATCTTGAAAATTTCTGTCAGCCAACAGCCAGATATATTAAAAGTTTTAACTGGTCAAATATCTCTTTGTACTTATGGTTGCGCTTGTTCCCTTGAGCAGAAACAGATATACCGTATCTGACCAGTCCACACTTTTAATATCCCCAGCTTTTAGCTGACAGTATTTCCAAGATAGATAAAAAACCAAAACATTATGAATAAACCGTGCACAGTAATTGCTGAACTTGCCTTTATATCTGTACATGTTGTGACGCATTTTGCATATTACACATGATTGGCTGGTGGGCGGGATCCTCTAGATATTTGCTTAGTCCTGGAATCGCCTCACAGATATGATACGGCTGCAATTTCTAAAGTAAAAAGCACTAACTTATTAAATATTTATATTAATTGTTCATACAAACTGTATTTGTAATGCAAGCTTTTGCTCAGCTATTTCTTTCATGTGTGCACAATGTCCCTTTAAATCAGTTTTTTTTTTAAATTGAAAATTCCTTAAACAAAATGCTTTTTGAGAAAAAAAAAAAAATCTATGAAATAAGGATTAGTTTTTACTTACGTAGCAGTAGGGCTGTATATTTATGGCTGTAATTATTTATTTATATATATATGTGTGTGTATGCACATATAAACACATAAATACATATGTATACATATATAGACATATATATATATATCTATCTGCATTGGAGTTCTTCAAGTAGCTGAAACACAGGAAAAATCATATGTATGTAATATTCATATTTAATAAAGCGTTTAACTGAATATGTACTGTAAATATTTCACATTCCAATGTTCTTCACATAGGGGAATGTTCTAAGTATTTTTAAATAGATATCCATATATATATATATATATATATATCATATTTATTTATGAATAAATAGAACATATTCTTCTATGTGAAAAACATTGGATTGTGAAATATTCATATTTCATGTCGGGTTTAGCACTCTTGAGTAAATGTAGTCATGTTAGCGAGCTAGTATGGGTGTTAGTTGTTTTTTTTTCCCAGTTTGCGTGCTCCATAAAAATCTATGGGTGATCACTTTAACACAGTCACGATATTCTTAGTTCCACTTTTTGCCCGTGTCGTGTTTCCCTCCCCCGCTAACTTTTTACTTTCAACTCATAATACGAGAGCTTCTGTCTAGCGATACTGAAGCTAATCTAATCCTAAACTGGAGATAGTTCAACTCCCAATAATGTCATTCTTTCATTTCTCTGATCTGTCTATGTATTTCTAATGGTATATAACCAAATCGTTAATTGTCTGACATAACTGGAAAACTAATCTGAAAAGTTATTTTAAAAATGAAACCTTTATATAGAAAATCATGATTTAAATCAAATCCGCCAGATGTAAAGTGAGAGTTTCTTTATGAAAGATATGTTTAGGCAGATCTAAACCTTTGGTGCCTTGGTTTTCATAACAGCAGCATACTTATAAAGCATCTTTAGGTAAATATAGCTTCAAAATCCAAGTATTACAGGTAAATGGATTTCAATACATCTGTTTCTAGGATTGCTGACTACAGCAAGTGGGTTATGACTTGTTCAATACTGCTTGTATTCAACAAAATATATATTTTATAAAATGAGTATTTACTGCAATATTTGTTAAAAAATGTAAAGTACTTTCCTGTTTTAGCATTATTGCATCTTATGTTATAGACCTATGTAAAACACTACAAGTCATGTTTTAATTGTGATCTTGTTTTTACAGTCAATTCTTTACTCCATGTTGCCACGAGCTTCCACTTCTAAAGAGATTGATGCTGGTCTCCTATCTATCATTTCATACCCAGCATTTGCAGTTGAAGACATAAATCTAGTTAATGTAACCAAAAATGAAATCCTCACAAAACTACAGGTAAGCCTTAACTTCAATTCTGTGCCTCTTCAGACTTTGACACTAAGGGCTCAATTTATCAAGCCGTTTTCCTCCATATTGTGTGCAGTTTCTCACAAGAGAATCTGCAGTCGGTATTTATCAAGCAGCGGTCATCAGTCCACTGCTTCCTACCCTCTTCTCCACCTCTTAGGTGGAGATTTTTTTCATGTAATTGGCCATGAGCTAGTGACGTATGGGATATACAATCCTACCAGGAGGGGCAAAGCTTCCTAAACCTCAAAATGCCTATAAATACACCCCTCACCACACCTACAATTCAGTTTTACAAATTTTGCCTCCTTATGGAGGTGGTGAAGTAAGTTTGTGCTAAGATTTCTACGTTAATATGCGCCTCTCAGCATTTTGAAGCCCGATTCCTCTCAGAGTACAGTGAATGTCAGAGGGATGTGAAGGGAGTATCATCTATTGAATTCTATGGTTTTCCTCACGGGAAATCTTTTCATAGGTTCTCTGTTATCGGTCGTAGAGATTCATCTCCTACCTCCCTTTTCAGACCGACGATATACTCTCATATTCCATTACCTCTACTGATAACTGTTTCAGTACTAGTTTGGCTATCTGCTATATGTGGATGGGTGTCTTTCGGTAAGTATGTTTTCATTACTTAAGCCACTCTCAGCTATGGTTTGGCACTTTATGTATTAATGTAAAGTTCTAAATATATGTATTGTACTTATATTTGCCATGAGTCAGGTTTATGTATATTTCCTTTTGCAGACTATCAGTTTCAAAATTGGGAAAACATATTTAGGATGTTATTTTTTCTTAACTGGGGTATAGTCTTTTCTTCAAAATTGACTGTTTCTATTAAATTTCGCCGGTAAAATTAGGCTTGCGAGGCTGCAAAATGCTAATATTTATTGCATCATTCTTGGCGTGAGAATTTTTTTGGCGCGAAGGTACGTTCGGTGATGCAAATTCGCCATTTCTTGTATCTTAGTTGACGCCAGATTCCTTGCACAAGGTTGCGTCTGCCATAACGCGAGTTGCGTCATTTCCGGATGTTGTCAGCGCCAAAAAATGTAATTTTGCTTTGCGCGTCATACTTGGCGCCAAATTATTTTATCATTTAAACCCCACTTCCTCTTGACTTTTTCTATGCCATATAAGTTTATTGATAATTTTGCTTTATATGTTGTTTTTTCTCTTACATTTGCAAGATGTCTCAATCTGATCCTGTCTCAGAAACCACTGTTGGATTCCTGCTGCCTGATAACAGTTCTACCAAAGCTAAGGGTATCTGTTGTTAGTTAGCGGAGATTATATCTCCAGCAGTAGTATGTAACAGTTGTCATGAGAAGCTTTTACATGCAGAGAATGTATCCATCAGTACTAGTACAAAGCCTGTTGTTCCTTCAACTTCTAATGTACATGATATCCCTGTGAATATAAAAGATTTTATTGCTGATGCAATTCAGAAGGCTTTGTCTGCTATTCCACCTTCTAATAAACGTTAAAGGTCTTTTAAAACTTCTCATAAAGTTGATGAAATTTTAAATGACCGACAACATACTGATTTGTTCTCCTCTGATGAGGATCTATCTGATTCAGAAGATCCTACCTCAGATAGACATTGACAAATCTTCTTATCTCTTTAAGATGGAATATATACGTTCCTTGTTAAAAGAGGTGTTGATTACTTTGGATATTGAGTAAACTAGTCCTCTTGATATTAAAACTAGTAAACATTTAAATTCTGTTTATAAACCTTCTGTGGTTATTCAGAGGTTTTTCCAGTCCCTGATGCTATTTCTGATATGATTTCAAAGGAATGGAATAGGCCTAGTACTTCTTTTATTCCTTCTGCTAGGTTTAAAAAGTTGTATCCTTTGCCAGCAATTAGATTGGAGTTTTGGGAAAAAATCTCCAAAGTTGATGGGGCTATCTCTACTCTTGCCAAATGTACTACTATCCCTATGGAAGATAGTACTTCCTTTAAGGACCCTTTAGATAGGAAACTGGAATCTTATCTAAGGAAAGCTTATTTATATTCTGGCTTTCTTCTCAGGCCTGCCATTTCTATGGCTGATGTTGCAGCTGCATCAACTTTTTGGTTGGAAAGTTGCTTCAACATGCTAATCATTTTATCTGTGATACTATTTTTGATATCATCAAAATTGATGTTAAATCTATGCCTTCAGCTATTTTAGCTAGAAGTGCTTTGTGGCTCAAATATTGGAATGCTGACATGGTATCTAAGTCTAGATTACTATCTCTTTCTTTCCAAGGTAACAATTTATTTGGTTCTCAGTTGGATTCAATTATTTCAACTGTTACCGGGATGAAGGGGGTTTTTTACCTCAGGATAAAAGATCTAAGGGTAAATCCAAAGCTTCTAATAATTTTAATTACTTTCGACAGAATAAGGAACAGAAAGCCAATCCTTCCCCCAAAGAATCTGGTTCCATATGGAAACCCTCTTCAAGTTGGAATAAATCCAAGGCTTTAAGAAACCAAAGCCAGCCCCCAAATCTGCGGCCCTCATTCCAGCTCAGCTTGTGGGGGGCAGATTAATTTTTTTCCAAAACATCTGGGCAGTTTCTGTCCAAAATCAATGGATTCAGAGCATTGTCTCTCAAGGGTATCGAATAGGAGTAAGACCTCCTGTGAGAATATTTTTTCTCTCACGCATTCCAGCAAATCCAGTGAAGACTCAGGCTTTTCTGAAGTGTGTTTCAGATCTAGAGCTTTCAGGGGCAATTATACAAGTTCCATTTCAGAAACAGGGTCTGGGGTTTTATTCAAATCTATTAATTGTCCCAAAGACAGAAAATTCATTCAGGCCAGTTCTGCATCTGAAAATTTTGAACCGTTTTGTAAGAGTGCCAACTTTCAAAATGGTGACTATAAGGACTATTCTGCCTTTTGTTTAGCAAGGTCATTATATGTCCACGATAGACTTACATGATGCATATCTTCATATTCCGATTCATCCAGACCACTATCGGTATCTGAGATTCTCTTTTCTAGACAAGCATTACCAATTTGTCGCTCTTCCATTTGGCTTAGCAACAGCTCCAATAATTTTTTCAAAAGTTCTCGGTGCCCTACTCTCTGTAATCAGAGAACAGGGTATTGCAGTGTTTCCTTATTTGGATGATATCTTGGTACTTGCTCAGTCTTTACATTTTGCCGAATCTCACACAAATCAACTAGTGTTGTTTCTTCAAATACATGGTTGGAGGATCAATTTACCAAAAAGTTCCTTGATTCCTCACACAAGGGTCACCTTTTTAGGTTTCCAGATAGATTCAATGTCCATGACTCTTTCCCTAACAGGAAAGAGACAAATGGAATTGGTTTCAGCCTGTCAGAACCTTCAGTCTCAATCATTCCCTTCAGTGGCTATGTGTATGGAGGTTTTTGGTCTCATGACTGCAGCATCGGATGCGATCCCCTTTGCTCGTTTTCATATGAGACCTCTCCAGCTTTGTATGCTAAATAGATGGTGCAGGGATTATTCAAAGATATCACAATTAATATCCTTAAATCTCAATGTTCAACTTTCTCTTACTTGGTGGTTAAATCACCACCGTATAATTCAAGGGGCCTCTTTTGTTCGTCCAACCTGGACTGTAATCACAACAGATGCAAGTCTTTCAGGTTGGAGAGCTGTTTGGGGATCTCTGACAGCATAAGGGGTTTATAAATCTCAAAAGGCGAGGTTACCAATCAATATTTTAGAACTCCATGCTATATTCAGGGCTCTTCAGGTTTGGCCTCTGTTGAAGAGAGAACCATTAATTTGTTTTCAGACAGACAATATCATAACTGTGGCATATGTCAATCATCAGGGTGGGACTCGCAGACCCCTAGCTATGAAAGAAGTATCTCGGATACTTTCTTGGACGGAATCCAGCTCTTGTCTAATTTTTGCGGTACATATCCCAGGTGTAGACAACTGGAAGCGGATTATCTCAGCCGTTAGACTTTACATCCTGGGGAGTGGTCTCTCCATCCAGATGTGTTTTTTTCAGATTGTTCAGATGTGGGGTCTTCTAGAAATATATCTGATGGCTTCCCATCTAAACAAGAAACTTCCCAGGTACCTGTCTAGGTCCAGGGATCCTCAGGTGGAGTCAGTGGATGCGTTAGCAGTTTATTGGTTTTACCAACCTGCTTATATCTTCCCGCCTCTAGTTCTTCCTCCAAGAGTGATATCCAAGATCATCATGGAACATTCGTTTGTGTTTCTGATAGCACCATCATGGCCTCACAGGTTCTGGTATGCAGACCTTGTCCGGATGTTCAGTTGTCAACTTTGGCCGCTTCCTTTAAGTCCAGACCTTCTGTCTCAAGGACAGTTTTTCCATCAGGATCTCAAATCATTGAATTTGAGGGTATGGAAATTGAACGCTTACTGCTTAGTCATAGAGGTTTCTCTGACTCAGTAATTGATACTATGTTACAGGCTCGTAAATCTGTTTCTAGGAAGATTTATTATCGCATTTGGAAGACTTATATTTCATGGTGTTCTTCTCATAAATTCTCCTGACATTCTTTTAGAATTCCTAGAATTTTACAGTTTCTTCAGGATGGTTTGGATAAAGGTTTGTCTGCAAGTTCCTTTAAAGGACAAATCTCTGATCTTTCTGTTTTATTTCACAGAAAGATTGATAAGCTTCCTGATATTCACTGTTTTGTTCAGGCTTTGGTCCGTATCAAGCATGTTATGAAATCAATCTCTCCTCCTTGGAGTCTTAATTTGGTTTTGAAGACTTTACAGGCTCCTCCTTTTGAGCCTATGCATTCTTTGGATATTAAAATACTTTCCTGGAAAGTGTTGTTCATTTTGGCTATCTCTTCTGCTAGAAGAGTTTCTGAATTATCTGCTCTTTCTTTTGAGTCACCTTTTCTGATTTTTCATCAAGATAAGGCATTTTTGCGGACTACATTTTTAGCTAAAGTTGTGAATTCTAACAACATTAATAGGGAAATTGTTGTCCCTTCTTTGTGTCCTAATCCTAAGAATTCTTTGGAGAGATCCTTACATTCTCTGGATGTTGTAAGAGCTTTTAAATATTATGTTGAAGCTAATAAAGATTTCAGGAAGACTTCTAGTCTATTTCTTCTTTTCCAGTTCTAGACATCTTGGTTGAAGCCTTTGATTCATAAGGCTTATTTGGAGTTGTGTCAGGCCCCACCTCAGAGAATCACAGCTCATTCTACTAGATCAGTCTCCACTTCGTGGGCTTTTAAGAATGAAGCTTCAGTTGATCAGATTAGCAAAGCAGCGACTTGGTCTTCTTTGCATACATTTACTAAATTCTACCGTTTTTTATGTATTTTCCTCTTCAGAAGCAGTTTTTGGTAGAAAAGGTCTTCAGGCAGGTGTTTCAGTTTGATTCCTCTGCTTTTGTTTTAAGTTTTTTTCTTTTCAATTATGAGAAAAGCGTATTTTCTTTCATGTAATTAGCAAGAGTCCATGAGCTAGTGATGTATGGGATATACATTCCTACCAGGAGGGGCAAAGTTTCCCAAACCTCAAAATGCCTATAAATACACCCCTCACCACACCCACAAATCAGTTTTACAAACTTTGCCTCCTATGGAGGTGGTGAAGTAAGTTTGTGCTAGATTCTACGTTGATATGTGCTCTGCAGCAGGTTGGAGCCCGGTTTTCCTCTCAGCGTGCAGTGAATGTCAGAGGGATGTGAGGAGAGTATTGCCTATTTGAATTCAATGATCTCCTTCTACGGGGTCTATTTCATAGGTTCTCTGTTATCGGTCGTAGAGATTCATCTCTTACCTCCCTTTTCAGATCGACGATATACTCTTATATATACCATTACCTCTACTGATTTTCGTTTCAGTACTGGTTTGGCTTTCTACAACTTGTAGATGAGTGTCCTGGGGTAAGTAAGTCTTATTTTCTGTGACACTCTAAGCTATGGTTGGGCACTTTTTTATAAAGTTCTAAATATATGTGTTCAAACATTTATTTGCCTTGACTCAGGATGTTCAACGTTCCTTATTTCAGACAGTCAGTTTCATATTTGGGATAATGCATATGAATAAATCAATTTTTTCTTACCTTAAAATTTGACTTTTTTCCCTGTGGGCTGTTAGGCTCACGGGGGCTGAAAATGCTTCATTTTATTGCGTCATTCTTGGCGCTGACTTTTTTGGCGCAAAAAAATTTTCTGTTTCCGGCGTCATACGTGTCGCCGGAAGTTGCGTCATTTTTGACGTTTTTTTTCGCCAAAAGTGTCGGCGTTCCGGATGTGGCGTCATTTTTGGCGCCAAAAGCATTTAGGCGCCAAATAATGTGGGCGTCTTTTTTGTCTCCACATTATTTAAGTCTCATTATTTATTGCTTCTGGTTGCTAGAAGCTTGTTCACTGGCATTTTTTCCCATTCCTGAAACTGTCATTTAAGGAATTTGATCAATTTTGCTTTATATGTTGTTTTTTCTATTACATATTGCAAGATGTCCCACGTTAACACTGAGTCAGAAGATACTTCTGGAAAATCGCTGCCTGGTGCTGGATCTACCAAAGCTAAGTGTATCTGCTGTAAACTTATGGTATCTGTTCCTCCAGCTGTTGTTTGTACTGATTGTCATGACAAACTTGTTAATGCAGATAATATTTCCTTTAGTACTGTTACATTACCTGTTGCTGTTCCGTCAACATCTAATGCTCAGAGTGTTCCTGATAACATAAGAGATTTTGTTTCTAAATCGATTAAGAAGGCTATGTCTGTTATTCCTCCTTCTAGTAAACGTAAAACGTCTTTTAAAACTTCTCATTTTTCAGATGAATTTTTAAATGAACATCATCATTCTGATTCTGATAATGGTTCTTCTGGTTCAGAGGATTCTGTCTCAGAGGTTGATGCTGATAAATCTTCATATTTATTTAAAATGGAATTTATTCGTTCTTTACTTAAAGAAGTCCTAATTGCATTAGAAATAGAGGATTCTAGTCCTCTTGATACTAAATCTAAACGTTTAGATAAGGTTTTTAAATCTCCTGTAGTTATTCCAGAAGTTTTTCCTGTCCCTGATGCTATTTCTGAAGTAATTTCCAGGGAATGGAATAATTTGGGTAATTAATTTACTCCTTCTAAACGTTTTAAGCAATTATATCCTGTGCCATCTGACAGATTAGAGTTTTGGGACAAAATCCCTAAGGTTGATGGGGCTATCTCTACTCTTGCTAAGCGTACTACTATTCCTATGGCAGATGGTACTTCCTTTAAGGATCCTTTAGATAGGAAAATTGAATCCTTTCTAAGAAAAGCTTACTTGTGTTCAGGTAATCTTCTTAGACCTGCTATATCTTTAGCGGATGTTGCTGCAGTTTCAACTTTTTGGTTAGAAGCTTTAGCGCAACAAGTAACAGATCAAAATTCTCATAGCATTATTAATCTTCTTCAACATGCTAATAATTTTATTTGTGATGCCATCTTTGATATCATTAGAGTTGATGTCAGGTATATGTCTCTAGCTATTTTAGCTAGAAGAGCTTTATGGCTTAAAACTTGGAATGCTGATATGTCTTCTAAGTCTACTCTGCTTTCCCTTTCTTTCCAGGGTAATAAATTATTTGGTTCTCAGTTGGATTCTATTATCTCAACTGTTACTGGAGGGAAAGGAACTTTTTTACCACAGGATTAAAAATCTAAAGGTAAATTTAGGTCTAATAATCGTTTTCGTTCCTTTCGTCACAACAAGGAACAAAAGCCTGATCCTTCATCCTCAGGAGCGGTATCAGTTTGGAAACCATCTCCAGTCTGGAATAAATCCAAGCCTTTTAGAAAACCAAAGCCAGCTCCTAAGTCCACATGAAGGTGCGGCCCTCATTCCAGCTCAGCTGGTAGGGGGCAGATTACGTTTTTTCAAAGAAATTTGGATCAATTCCGTTCACAATCTTTGGATTCAGAACATTGTTTCAGAAGGGTACAGAATTGGCTTCAAGATAAGGCCTCCTGCAAAGAGATTTTTTCTTTCCCGTGTCCCAGTAAACCCAGCGAAGGCTCAAGCATTTCTGAATTGTGTTTCAGATCTAGAGTTGGCTGGAGTAATTATGCCAGTTCCAGTTCTGGAACAGGGGCTGGGGTTTTATTCAAATCTCTTCATTGTACCAAAGAAGGAGAATTCCTTCAGACCAGTTCTGGATCTAAAAATATTGAATCGTTATGTAAGGATACCAACATTCAAAATGGTAACTGTAAGGACTATCCTGCCTTTTGTTCAGCAAGGGCATTATATGTCTACAATAGATTTACAGGATGCATATCTGCATATTCCGATTCATCCAGATCACTATCAGTTTCTGAGATTCTCTTTCCTAGACAAGCATTACCAGTTTGTGGCTCTACCGTTTGGCCTAGCAACAGCTCCAAGAATTTTTACAAAGGTTCTCGGTGCCCTTCTGTCTGTAATCAGAGAACAGGGTATTGTGGTATTTCCTTATTTGGACGATATCTTGGTACTTGCTCATTCTTCACATTTAGCAGAATCTCATACGAATCGACTTGTGTTATTTCTTCAAGATCATGGTTGGAGGATCAATTTACCAAAAAGTTAATTGATTCCTCAGACAAGGGTAACCTTTTTAGGTTTCGAGATAGATTCAGTGTCCATGACTCTGTCTTTGACAGACAAGAGACGTCTAAAATTGATATCAGCTTGTCGAAACCTTCAGTCACAATCATTCCCTTCGGTAGCCTTATGCATGGAAATTCTAGGTCTTATGACTGCTGCATCGGACGCGATCCCCTTTGCTCGTTTTCACATGCGACCTCTTCAGCTCTGTATGCTGAACCAGTGGTGCAGGGATTACACAAAGATATCTCAATTAATATCTTTAAAACCGATTGTACGACACTCTCTGACGTGGTGGACAGATCACCATCGTTTAGTTCAGGGGGCTTCTTTTGTTCTTCTGACCTGGACTGTAATTTCAACAGATGCAAGTCTTACAGGTTGGGGAGCTGTGTGGGGGTCTCTGACAGCACAAGGGGTTTGGGAATCTCAGGAGGTGAGATTACCGATCAATATTTTGGAACTCCGTGCAATTTTCAGAGCTCTTCAGTCATGGCCTCTTCTAAAGAGAGTATCGTTCATTTGTTTTCAGACAGACAATATCACAACTGTGGCATACATCAATCATCAAGGAGGGACTCACAGTCCTCTGGCTATGAAAGAAGTATCTCGAATTCTGGTATGGGCGGAATCCAGCTCCTGTCTAGTTTCTGCGGTTCATATCCCAGGTATAGACAATTGGGAAGCGGATTATCTCAGTCGCCAAACGTTACATCCGGGCGAATGGTCTCTTCACCCAGAGGTATTTCTTCAGATAGTTCAAATGTGGGGACTTCCAGAAAAAGATCTGATGGCCTCTCATCTAAACAAGAAACTTCCCAGGTATCTGTCCAGATCCAGGGATCCTCAAGCGGAAGCAGTGGATGCATTGTTACTTCCTTGGAAGTATCATCCTGCTTATATCTTTCCGCCTCTAGTTCTTCTTCCAAGAGTAATCTCCAAGATTCAGAAGGAATGCTCGTTTGTTCTGCTGGTAGCTCCAGCATGGCCTCACAGGTTTTGGTATGCGGATCTTGTCCGGATGGCCTCTTGCCATCCGTGGACTCTTCCGTTAAGACCAGACCTTCTGTCGCAAGGTCCTTTTTTTCCATCAGGATCTCAAATCCTTAAATTTAAAGGTGTGGAGATTGAACGATTGATTCTTAGTCAAAGAGGTTTCTCTGACTCGGTGATTAATACTATGTTACAGGCTCGTAAATCCGTATCTAGGGAGATATATTATAGAGTCTGGAATACTTATATTTCTTGGTGTCTTTCTCATCATTTTTCCTGGCATTCTTTTAGAATTCCGAGAATTTTACAGTTTCTTCAGGATGGTTTGGATAAAGGTTTGTCTGCAAGTTCCTTGAAAGGACAAATCTCTGCTCTTTCTGTTCTTTTTCACAGAAAGATTGCTAATCTTCCTGATATTCATTGTTTTGTACAAGCTTTGGTTCGTATAAAACCTGTCATTAAGTCAATTTCTCCTCCTTGGAGTTTGAATTTGGTTCTGGTGGCTCTTCAAGCTCCTCCGTTTGAACCTATGCATTCATTGGACATTAAATTACTTTCTTGGAAAGTTTTGTTCCTTTTGGCCATCTCTTCTGCCAGAAGAGTTTCTGAATTATCTGCTCTTTCTTGTGAGTCTCCTTTTCTGATTTTTCACCAGGATAAGGTGGTGTTGCGAACTTCTTTTAAATTTTTACCTAAGGTTGTGAATTCTAACAACATTAGTAGAGAAATTGTGGTTCCTTCATTATGTCCTAATCCTAAGAATTCTAAGGAGAAATCATTGCATTCTTTGGATGTAGTTAGAGCTTTGAAATATTATGTTGAAGCTACTAAGAATTTCAGAAAGACTTCTAGTCTATTTGTTATCTTTTCCGGTTCTAGGAAAGGTCAGAAGGCCTCTGCCATTTCTTTGGCATCTTGGTTGAAATCTTTAATTCATCATGCTTATGTCGAGTCGGGTAAAACTCCGCCTCAAAGGATTACAGCTCATTCTACTAGGTCAGTTTCTACTTCCTGGGCGTTTAGGAATGAAGCTTCGGTTGATCAGATTTGCAAAGCAGCAACTTGGTCTTCTTTGCATACTTTTACTAAATTCTACCATTTTGATGTGTTTTCTTCTTCTGAAGCTGTTTTTGGTAGAAAAGTACTTCAGGCAGCTGTTTCAGTTTGAATCTTCTGCTTATATTTTCATTTTTTTTCTTTATAAGATTTAAACTTTATTTTTGGGTGAGGATTTTTTTCAGCGGAATTGGCTGTCTTTATTTTATCCCTCCCTCTCTAGTGACTCTTGCGTGGAAGATCCACATCTTGGGTAGTCATTATCCCATACGTCACTAGCTCATGGATTCTTGCTAATTACATGAAAGAAAACATAATTTATGTAAGAACTTACCTGGTAAATTCATTTCTTTCATATTAGCAAGAGTCCATGAGGCCCACCCTTTTTTGTGGTGGTTATGATTTTTTTGTATAAAGCACAATTATTCCAATTCCTTATATTTATGCTTCGCACTTTTTTCTTATCACCCCAATTCTTGGCTATTCGTTAAACTGATTTGTGGGTGTGGTGAGGGGTGTATTTATAGGCATTTTGAGGTTTGGGAAACTTTGCCCCTCCTGGTAGTAATGTATATCCTATACGTCACTAGCTCATGGACTCTTGCTAATATGAAAGAAATGAATTTACCAGGTAAGTTCTTACATAAATTATGTTTTTTTGGTTGTAGATTACATTTTTTTCAAAGGAAAATGGCTGTTTTTATTTTATCCCTCATTTTCTAGTGACTCTTCTGCAGTATTACTATCCCATACATCACTAGCTCATGGACTATTGCCAATTACTTGAAAGAAAACATAATTTAAGAACTTACCTGATAAATTAATTTCTTTCACCCTTTTTTGGTGGTTATGTTTTTTGTATAAAGCACAATTATATTTCCAGTTCCTTTTTTGATGCTTTTTACTCCTTTTTCTAATCACCCCACTACTTGGCTATTCGTTAAACTGAATTGTGGGTGTGGTGAATGGTGTATTTATAGGCATTTTGAGGTTTGGGGAAACTTTGCCCCTCCTGGTAGGATTGTATATCCCATACGTCACTAGCTCATGGACTCTTGCCAATATGAAAGAAATGAATTTATCAGGTAAGTTCTTACATAAATTATGTTTTTCAATCTCCCCCGTCTCGTCCAACTGGGGAGATTGACAGCTCCTGCCCTTGCGTGATTGGCTGTTTGTGGGCAGGGGGCGGGATTGCACGTGAGCTGCTCTTGTGTAGTGTTAAATTCCGGCAGCGGATTGCTGTTCGCCAGAGGAGAGCTGGGGCATATATATATGCCCCTGTCCACCTTTGCTTAAAAAATCGAGCCCATAGTGTTGCTATCAAATCTATATAAAGTTTATATATATATATTTATATATATATATATATATACAACACATAGAAACACCCAGCACTCACCAGCTAGCTCACAGCTAAGATAAAATCCCAACTGGAAAGGTTAGTCACCGCATCTGGCCAAATGGGAAAGCTCAGGCACCACGTCAAGGTCCTTTCCATTGCCTGAGTCCCTAACACAGGCACACCATCATGCAAGCTCACAGAGCCAAACAAACTGAGAACAAAGAAGGGGTGCACAGGTGGCTGTAATCACCCATAAAAAATACAAAACATGGAAGGGAACTGCACTCCAAGACCGGATCAGGTACACATCCTGTGACTCAGCAACATCCAGCCCTGGGTGCTAAATAGCACTCCAAAAAAGCTGTGATGTCACCAGAGCCACAGGCAGTTAACCCCAGTCCGGAATGGGTGCAAGAAACAAGGGAGATTACAAATAAAAAGTAATACAACACATAGAAACACCCAGCACTCACCAGCTAGCTCACAGCTAAGATAGATTTTATGGGTGATTACAGCCACCTGTGCACCCCTTCTTTGTTCTCAGTTTGTTTGGCTCTGTGAGCTTGCATGATGGTGTGCCTGTGTTAGGGACTCAGGCAATGGAAAGGACCTTGACGTGGTGCCTGAGCTTTCCCATTTGGCCAGATGCGGTGACTAACCTTTCCAGTTGGGATTTTATCTTAGCTGTGAGCTAGCTGGTGAGTGCTGGGTGTTTCTATGTGTTGTATTACTTTTTATTTGTAATCTCCCTTGTTTCTTGCACCCATTCCGGACTGGGGTTAACTGCCTGTGGCTCTGGTGACATCACAGCTTTTTTGGAGTGCTATTTAGCACCCAGGGCTGGATGTTGCTGAGTCACAGGATGTGTACCTGATCCGGTCTTGGAGTGCAGTTCCCTTCCATGTTTTGTATTTTTTATGGGTGATTACAGCCACCTGTGCACCCCTTCTTTGTTATCAGTTTGTTTGGCTCTGTGAGCTTGCATGATGGTGTGCCTGTGTTAGGGACTCAGGCAATGGAAAGGACCTTGACGTGGTGCCTGAGCTTTCCCATTTGGCCAGATGCGGTGACTAACCTTTCCAGTTGGGATTTTATCTTAGCTGTGAGCTAGCTGGTGAGTGCTGGGTGTTTCTATGTGTTGTATTACTTTTTATTTGTAATCTCCCTTGTTTCTTGCACCCATTCCGGACTGGGGTTAACTGCCTGTGGCTCTGGTGACATCACAGCTTTTTTGGAGTGCTATTTAGCACCCAGGGCTGGATGTTGCTGAGTCACAGGATGTGTACCTGATCCGGTCTTGGAGTGCAGTTCCCTTCCATGTTTTGTATTTTTTATGGGTGATTACAGCCACCTGTGCACCCCTTCTTTGTTCTCAGTTTGTTTGGCTCTGTGAGCTTGCATGATGGTGTGCCTGTGTTAGGGACTCAGGCAATGGAAAGGACCTTGACGTGGTGCCTGAGCTTTCCCATTTGGCCAGATGCGGTGACTAACCTTTCCAGTTGGGATTTTATCTTAGCTGTGAGCTAGCTGGTGAGTGCTGGGTGTTTCTATGTGTTGTATTACTTTTTATTTGTAATCTCCCTTGTTTCTTGCACCCATTCCGGACTGGGGTTAACTGCCTGTGGCTCTGGTGACATCACAGCTTTTTTGGAGTGCTAGCACCCAGGGCTGGATGTTGCTGAGTCACAGGATGTGTACCTGATCCGGTCTTGGAGTGCAGTTCCCTTCCATGTTTTATATATATATATATATATATATATATATATATATATATGTATTATTATATATGTAATATTTTTTACTCTAGTGTAGGAAAATGAAGAAATATTTCCGTTAATACATTTTTATTTCTGTTACTGTAGTTTAGAGTTATTTTATATATACAGTATGTATGTGTGTGTGTGTTATATATACACTATGTATGTGTGTGTGTGTGTTATATATACAGTATGTGAGTGTGAGTGTGTGTGTGTTATATGTGCATACATGCATACACTGTACTTATTGCAAGTCCCAGTATGTTTGGAATCAAGCAGTGCACAGTAAAGATAAAAAAGGGGAAGCCTGATCAAAATGCACATAATTTCCAACTTTTGGATCCATATGCAAAGTACTTAAAGGAACGTTTGAATATAAAAATTACAGCCCTAAATAGTTAGCGCATGTAATATTTATATTACTAATTCTAGCTTACTATATCTTAACCCCTATAAAGAGGGTTACTTTGTAGCCGCAAGCATTAATGCTCTCAAGCAGGGATAATTTCCCTTTATTTATTTTTTATCTTAATAACATCTTTATTTATTTGTATTTTCTTAGGGGCGATATGGCTGCTGTCGATTTCTCAGAGATGGTTATAAAACCCCCCGAGAGGTATATGCAAATGTCAATGTATACTTATACAATTAGGATTTATAAATGTATCGTGTATACGATTGCTGACTGACGTTCTTAATTTATTTTATGTTGTTTTTATTTTATTTGATATTTAAAAGGATATAAATAAATTTAAATGTACATGTGTGCATTTCAATTTGAATTATAATTATCTCTGCATTATACTTCCATTAGCAAAAATGCTTCTAGTAAAAGTTATTACTATTTTTCAGCAGCATACGCACATATCCTGTTAAGTCTAATGCACCATTCCTGCTGAGCAAGCTGGCAGTGGTAGGTATTGCTTCTGAAGACAAACAACTGCTGACTCTCTGAGAAGGCATGGTATTTGAATGCTTGTGCACAAGCCTTCACAGGATATGTTTGTATTCCGCAGAAAAATAGTCATAGCTTTAACTAGACACATTTTTGCTAATAGAAGTATATTGCAAAAATATTTATATCAAACGTACCCATGAATATTTCATTTTTGGCATTTCTATCGCTTCAAACATTATAATCAGGATCATAGTATAATATAGGTAAAAATCCAAACCATACAACATGCTGATTACCTAAGCATTGATAAAAAGAATTTTGGGGAAAATCATTATTTACCATGAATTTCATTCTCAGGATCCATCAAGGCTGCACTATGATTCAACAGAACTCAAACTGTTTGAGAATATAGAATGTGAGTGGCCTATATTCTGGACATACATGGTAATAGATGGAGTTTTTACTGGCAATCACACTCAGGTAAATATATATATAATGTGTGTCTGTGTGTGTGTATACAGATATATAATATATACTGTTTTTGTTTTGCTTGCAAAATAATTTTAAGTAAAAATGTTCTTAAGTTTTTATATTTTACACACTGTCTTTTGAATCATGAAATATTTTTTATTTTATCTCCCATTAAACAAAAACGGAAAGGATCAGTAAATACAGTAAATTTGCATAATCAACAAATGCATGGTGAAAAGACAATGCAATAGCACTTAGTCTGAACTACAAATTAATAGTAGATTTTTTTTTGGACAAGCTATGTCTATTTCCACTCCCCTGGCAACATGTAACAGTCATCAGCCAATTACAAATGCATATACGTATAGTCTGTGAATTCTTGCACATGCTCAGTAGCTGGTGACTCAAAAAGTGTAAATATAAAAGACTGCACATTTTTTAATGGAAGTAAATTGGAAAGTTGTTTAACATTTCATGCCCTATCTGAATCATGAAAGTTTAATTTTGACTTGAGTGTCACTTTAATGCACAGAATAACTATTTTATTACTAATACTGCTGCCTTAAAGTGATGGTAAACTTGACATTCCAGCTAATAACCATTATAACTTTTTCAATATAACTTTTATTATTATTTTTTTTTTCAAAAATAAAGTTAAAACTTATTCATACTCACTATTAGTTTGTTCACCCGTCCGCCCTTTGCTAATCGGCTTTTTTCATTTTATGGCATTTTATACAGTAAGCCAATTAGAATGCTTGCCGTGCGGCACTACATGGGGAAAAAAAATAATATTTGCACAGCTGCTCATGCGCTTTGATTCATGCAGGACTAACAGTCTCTGTTCACGTGCATGGTTCACGCATGCGCAATCTGCAGCAAACAGAATTCTATGCTTTTCTCATTGCTATATGAGAATCGCTCCATAAACCCCAGACTGTGGAAAGACCGCAGCGAAAGATACATAATTTAAAATTACATTTATGCAACTTATCGTTATTCTTTACACCGTACAAATAATCTAAATAATAATATAAAGCGACGATTCACAACTTTTAGTCATAATTAAAAATCACTAGTTAAAGGGACAGTCAATCCAAAATTTCAAATAGGTAATTTCTATAAACTTGCTAACGATTATTATTTTGAACTATAGCCCAATTTAGTAGCCTAAAGTGTTTCTAAGTATTAGAACTTACTTTTGTTTTGTGTGGCTGTTTAAAATGTCCGTCTGCCCCCTCCCATATTTCGTCACCAGTATCTTTATTGTGCAGCTCTAACAGCTAACTCCCGTGTTTTGCGCATACGCAATGCCCAGATTAATTATTTTTTTTTTTTTTTATTTGAATCAACAATATTATATGTTATTATGTTATGTAAATGGAACATATATCAACATCTATGATGTAATGTGTAATACTTTTCCAACAAGAAAGTTGATTTAAAAAAAAAAAAAAAGTAAATTGGAAAGTTGTTTAAAATCACATGCCCTATCTGAATCATGAAACTAGACTGTCTCTTTAACTAATTTAGACCCTCACACTGTTAAAGGTACAGTCTACTCCAGAATTATTGTTTAAAAAGATAGATAACCCTTTTATTACCCATATCCAGTTTTGCATAACCGATACAGTTATATTAATATACTTTTTACCTCTGTAATTACCTTGTAGCTAAGCCTCTGCAGACTGACCCCTTATCTTAGTACTATTTACAGACTTGCATGATGCATCTTAGCCAATCAGTGCTGACGCATTCGTAACTCCACAGGATTGAGTGTTATCTATATGACACACATTAACTAGCATTGTCTAGCTGTAAAAATCTAATAGAATGCACTTAGATAAAGGCAGCCTGCAGAGAGTTTTAAAGTTTAAGGGTAAGGAAATTCAAAATTAAACCTGCATGATTCAGATAGAGCATGTAATTTTAAGACTCTTTTCAGTTCACTTCTATTTTCAAATGTGCTTTGTTCTCTTAGTATCCCTTGTTGAAAAAGAATACGGACATATCCTAGTGGAAGCTAGCTGCTGATTGGTGCCTGCACACATTTGTTTCTTGTAATTGGCTAACTAGATGTGTTCAGCTAGCTGCCAGTGTTTTTTTAGCAAAGGACAACAATAGAATGAAGCTAATCTTATAATAGAAGTCAATTGGAAAGTTGATTAAAATTGTATGTTATATCCCAATCATGAAAGAAAATGTTAAAGTTTGCTGTCCCTTTAATAAAGTATATTAATATAACAAATGTTGGTTGTGTAAATCTGGGGGATGGGTAGTAAAGGCGTTATTTATCTTTTTAAACAATAATCATTTTGGAGTAGACTGTCCCTTTATATAATTAAGTCACTGCTGCTTGCATAAAACTATATGTTTAACTCATGAAAAGGGTTAAACACATAGTTAAAGTACATTCCAGAGCATCAATGCATTACTAGAACCTAGCTCCCAGTGGTGCATTGCTGCATGTGAGCCTACCTATGTATGTTTTTTTTAACTTGTTTTAAAATTGTATGTTCTATCTGAAAGTTTAATGTATTAGACTGCTATAGAAAACAAAAACCAGCTGGACTGTAGGTGAAAGAGGAATGTCTGACCCTTGTGATTTCTTTCATAAAGGTGGTGAGATTCCATGGTCCATTACTCCTGGGAATTATACTCTTGGCAACTAGGAGGAGGCAAATATCCCCCAAAAAACTCCCACCTTACTGGAAACCAGTCTTTTCTTTGCCTTCGCAGGAGGAAGTTGAAGAAGGAAGGTGCTCCAGGTGTTTATGAGAAGGGTTCTCAGACGGATTTGAAGCCCAGTCTTCCTCTCAGAGAGCTACAGTCTGGACAGAGGGATATTTTTGGAGTTTGTTTAGTGTCAGAGGAACACCCTAGCGGAGTCAGTTGCAGGCCTGCCACAGGTGTTGCAGGGACCGGTCCCTAGCCTTTTCCTGTCAGTTAAACGTTTTACTAAATATATATATATTTATATAAATCCTCTGCTGTCACGTGTACAGCACTGGATTAGTTATCTATTGTAAGCAGTTTTTTATGCTTATGGTAAGCCTAGTAGTATGGTTGCCTATCAGGTAAGTGTAGGGCTTGTTGTTGGCACCTGCTTAGCATATAGGCTGTTAGTAGGTACTCACTTATGGGTATATCATAGCCTGGGTACAATTATGTCATGCATTTTAGGAATGGGTTTATAAGTTCCTTTTTGTGTGTGGCTGTTGTTTCACGCATCAGCTTAATACGTGAGTAATTTTTTTATGCCTTTACACGATTACGCACTTAATATTTTTGCGCGTTTATGACGTTTACTTGCCGGGTTTTTTAGTGTGCTTAGTTTTTTTGAACTCTTAGCATTATGGGCATGTCTTTGTGATCGGCTCTTTGTCAGGTTAGTGCTCATCCCATGCACTATGGATTATTTTTGCTCCTGAAGCCTGCTTTAGCCTCTGGTGAGGGGGTAAGATGTTGTATTGTTTTAAAAGATAGATAATCCCTTTATTACCTATTCCCCAGTTTTGTGTAATCAACACAGTTATATTAATGTATGTTTTACCTCTGTGATTACCTTGTATCTAAGCCTCTGCAGACTGCCTCCTTATTTCAGTTATTTTGACATACATGCATTTTAACCAATCTGTGCTGACTCATAAATAACTCCATGGGAGTGAGCACAATGTTATCTATATGTCACACATAAACTAGCGCTGTCTAGCTTTGAAAAACTGTCAAAATGCACTGAGATATGTGGTGGCCTTCAAGGGCTTAGAAATTAGGCTTTGAACGTACCTAGATTGAGCTTTCAACAAAGAATACCAAAAGAACAAAGCAAATTTGATGATAAAGGTAATTTGAAAATTTGTTTAAAATTAAAATTGCATGCCGTATCTGAATCATGAAAGTTTAATTTTGAATAGACTATCCCTTTAATGTAATTTTTAAATCATTTTCTATATCTTGATTGTTTTCATTACTTGCCTGTTTATTCTATTATTCATTATGAAGCATACTGATTCTGTCCCCATTTTGTTAATATTTGTACTTTAAAAGCTAGATCCTCTGAAAACTTTCCTACTAATATCTATTGCAAGCTGGTTGATATAACCCCCCCGCTCAGCTTTGCAAATCATGTAAGGATCCTCTTATACATTCTGATCCGTCTAATGTTGCTCTTGCTTCTAAAAGTAACTGTCCTCCCCCTGTTTGCAGTATACGGGGGAGTTCTTCAGATTTTGCTCCAGGATTAAAAGATTTTATATGCTCTACTCTATCTGAGATGTTGGCTGCCATGTCCCCTCCAAATAAGCATAAAAAGGTGGTTTCTGATAATCCCTCTACTAGCTTTTCTGATTTTTAGTAATTCTAAGTCTGTTAAGCTGAACATTCCATTAAGTTATGCTAATAAAATACTGTTATGTTCTATGTTTATTGATTTTTTTTTTTTAAATGTTCTCATAATATATTCTATCTTACATTTATAAATTGAATGTTCTGGATCAAAAGTTCAGTTATTCATGCTAGTCAGCACAGGACTTTTGAAGAAAATAAATGGACTTTCCTCATCCATGAGGTAGCAATTTCAGGAACTACAGAATGGGTAGTTTATTCTATATAATTTGTTTCTTTTTCCATTGTATGAAGCTTTAACAAGATATTTGTAATATCAGTGATTATTACTCAGGATTGTTTAGGTGGTTCCTTACCTGGAGAATATCTTGGTACAGGCTCCATGTTTACATTTAGCAATATCTCACACCAACAGAATTTTGTTGTTTTTTAAGAGCATGGTTGGAAAGTCAATTTTTCCAAAAAGCTCTTTGTCCCCTCAATCCAGGATTCCTTTTCTGGTATGATAATTGATTTAGTTTCCATGAGACTTTCCTTGACAGAACAGAGAAGACTGAAGTTACTCTCAGCTTGTGTAAATTTACGGTCAGTTCCTTCTCCTTCTGTAGCTCTGGAAGTTTAATGTCTGATGATAGCAGCCTCAGATGCTATTCCTTCTGCTCAGTTTCACATGAGACCTCTTCAGCTTTGTATGATTTGTCAGTGGTGCACACTCAGTTGACTCAAACGATTCTCTTGGATGCCAATACAAGACAATCCCTTTCTTGGTTGATCAATCATTGTGCCATTGTTCTGGGGGCATCTATTGTCTGTTCAAATTGGGCTGTGATCTCAACAGATGGAATTCCCTAAAGTTGGGATGCAATCTGGATATTTCAGAGAGCACAAGGAGTTTGTTTACTTCAGGAGGCGAACTTGCCGATAAATATTCTGGAACTCTGTGATATTTTCAGGGCCCTTCTTCAGTTTTGGCCTCTCCTGGAAAAGGAGACTTATGTTTGTTTCCAGTCAGACAATGTCACTGCAGTGGCTTACATAAATCATCAGGGGAAACTCGCTGTTCCCTGGTGATGTGGGAGGTTTCCCAATTTATGACTTGGGCAATTCCTGTACAATATTTGCAGTTTATATTCCAGGGATGAGAAATTGGGAAGCAGACTTTCTCAGTCGTCAATCCCTTCACCCAGGGGAATGGTCTCTTCATCTGGAAGTTTTTAGCCAGATTGTAGATCTATGAGGTCTTCCAAAAGTGGATCTGATGGCTTCTTGTTTGAACAAAAACTCCCCATATATTTTGCGAGGACCAGGAATCCTCAGGCGGAATTTGTGGATGCTCTTTTAGCTCCTTGGTTGTTTCGTCTGGCTTACCACCTCTTGTTCTGTTACCAAGGGTGATAACCAGGATCAAGCAGGAGATATCATCAATCCTGATTGCTCCAGCTTGGCCTCGCTGGACTTGGTTTGCAGATCTGGTACAGATGTCCAATTGTCCTCTGTGGCCACTTGCTCTGCGTCATGACCTTCTGACTCAAGGTCCATTCTTTCACCAGGATCCAAAATCTCTAAACTTGATGGCTTGGAGATTGAACGCTTAGTTTTAAGACAGAGGGGGTTTTCTGTTTCTGTCATTGAACTTTTGGTTCAGGTCTGTAAACTTGGGAGAAGAGAGGTTTATCACAAGGTTTGGAAGTCTTTTAGAACTTCCAGAATTCTTTAATTTCTTTAGGATGATTTGGATAAAGATTTTTCCGATAGTTTTTTTAAAGAGACAGATGTCTGCTCTTTTTGTCTTGTTTCACAAGAAGATTGCAAATTTCGAGATATCCAGAATTTTGTCCAGGGTTTAGTCAGGAATAAGCCTGTAATTAAACCAGTTTATCCTTCATGGTATGTTAATTTGGTTTTAAGAATTATGCAGTTTCCTCCTTTTGAACCTATGCATGATTTGGATATCCAGCATTTGTCTTGAAAGGTTTTGTTTCTTTTGGCTATTTCTTCTGCTAGAAGTCTTTCTAAGTTGTCTGCTCTTTGTTGTGAGCATCCTTATCTTGTGTTTCATCAGGATAAGTCAGTTTTGAAAACTAAGTTTGACTTTTTTTTCTGTTAACATCAATCGTGAGATTGTTGTGCCCTCTTTTTGTCATAATCTGAAGAATTCCAAGGAGAAACTGCTCCATAATCTGGATGTGGTCAAAGCTTTTAAGTGCTATATGCATGCTACTTAAGATTTTAGACAGTCTTTTAGCTTGTTTGTAATTTTTCTGTTTCTAGAAAGAGTCAAAAAGCTACTGCAATTTCATTAGCCTCTTGGTTGAAGCTTTTGATTCATAAAGCTTACTTGGAGGTGGGCCAGTCTACTCCTAAACAAATTGCTGCTCATTCTGTCAGATCAGTTGCTACTTCTTGGGCCTGTAAGAATGAGGCCTCTGTTTTATCAAATTTGCAAGGCAACAACTTCCTTACATACCTTTTCTAAATTCTACCATTTTTATATTTTTGCTTCTTCTGGTAGGAAAGTCCTTCAGGCGGCTGTTTCTTGTCGTTATTATTTTGTATTCATAATTTTTCTGCATTTGGAAAAAACAAACAAACTAGTCATCCAATGTTTTTGGAATAGTATAAGTCTGGTCCATTTCCTAGGAGTGATGGATTGTGGACTCTCACCATTTTTATGAAAGAAAATATAATTTATGCTTACCAGATAAGTTCATTTCTTTCATGGTGTTAAGAGTTCACGAGTCCCCACCCAATTATTTCTATTGTTTTTTTTCTGGCGGCAATTTGAGTATGCCCTTCCTTTGTTTCATGATCCTTGTTGTTGCTCTTATTTTCTTTTCTTACCACTGTCTTTTCTGGCTTGGCTATACATCAGACTAGTTTCCAGTGAGTTGGGAGGTGTTTCAAGGGCTCTTGGAGTTTTGAGATCTTTGCCTCCTTTTAGCGGCGAGGTGTATAATGTCCAGGAGTAATGAATTGTGGACTCACCACCATGAAAGAAATAAATTAATCAGGTGAGCATAATGTATATTTTTCTCCAGTTGCAGGAGTACAGAGAGGCCTTGGAAGGTGTAGTTATCAGAGGAAAGAATGGGATTCACCTTGTGCCAGAACTCTATGCTGTTCCACACGACAAGGTAGGTTTAATACAGAGCTAATTTATTTTGGATGATTTTTATTTATTTATTTTTATGAAAGCCATTAATCAATAGTTTCCATTACGTACAGCATAAGATAAAACAGAATGGAGGGGCGCCTCATGTGTGGTATCATCTATTAATTAACAACGAGTCACAGAACTATTGCCAAATGGGTATTCACAAATTTGGAGAGCACACTTATGTGCTGGTAGGGGCGGGCTGCAGAATTAGAAAGGTGTGACAGCTCACCCACTTGAAGGCGCTCTTGGCGTAAGATGGTGGTGCTATAAGGGAGAAAAGAAATACGGGCACCACATGTGCAGACTATTACTGGAGGGTACTCACATATTCCCAGAGCACACCAATGTGCTTGTAGAAGCAGGCTGCAGATTGGTAGAGGTGTGGCAGCTCATCCAAACTCTAGGTATTTTGATATTTGTATGATAATGTGTTCCCTCAGGTGCTGGGCTGGTCTCTCATAGGTGAACAATGGCAGATGGTGGGTAGAAATGAATCCACTCAAAGGATAAAAGATATATCCAAATTTATTTAAAAAAGCATAAAAGTTTAAAAACAGCACAATGATTGCTGATGAGAGTGGATAACAGGGTGTCCAATAATCACCCAATCATGCAACGCGTTTCACGGTTCACAGACCGTTTCATCAGGCATAAAAAATCATAATTACGTACAGCATTCCTGGCTACAGTATTTTTTTTTTTTTTCTTTGTTTTTTTTTTGTTTGTTTGTTTTGCCTTTTCAATTAAAATGGATCTTGATTTTTTGCTAAAATGTATTGAAGAGGATTGATGACATTTTATTGAAAAGGGTTGTGTGCCTACACTCTCCCAATTAAATGGACTGTAAACATATTTTAATTACAAGACATTTCTGTTGCGTTACTATAGAGTAACATATAAGACAAGTTTTTATGTTTTTAAAACAAGTTAAAGGGACATTATATACACAAAACAATATGGTCTATTTAAATAAAGAATTCAAAGAAGATAAAGTTTGCAATTGACATGTATTAGCAATTTTGCTGCTAAAGCTATTAAAAATTATGATAAAGTTTGCAATCCTCTCAGTGCTTAAGAATACGTACGTAATAGCCACTAGCTTCAGAGCAAGGCTTTTTCCTACACTCTCTATCTAGTGTCCTTACAGCCAGCCCCCATAGTGGAGCTGTCTGTGTAATTGATAATACATTTCAATCCCCTCACTTCGCACTCAGCTGTTTCTCCCTGACTGTTACACTGGGCACGGATCTCACTCCCCCTCTGTCCTCCCGGTAGCATTCTGTAGACACAAGCTGAATATTTAATTCACAGCTCTGTGAAATATGATCCTGCTGAAATCATTTGTGAAGTATTCAGAATGCCATATTGAGGATAGAGGGGGAGGGAGATCCGACGGTGCACAGTTGTAAGTTGTAAGTTATCACGCACTCTTCCCATACACATGGAGCGAGAGGTCTGCAGCCTGAATAAGGCATTAGTCAGCGTGTGTGTGTTAACCCTTTCATGGGCAGAAATACTTGTAGCCTTTTGTGGCATGTATACATGTAGGACAGTGAGGCTGATCTCACTACATCTGGCAGCTCCTGCTAACATTATAAGCATAGGGGTGACGGTGGCAGTTTTCCCTTTAATCACACACGTGTGTCCGCCCTCTGCTCTATACCTACTGCATCATACAGAAGCAAACGCATAAATGTACAGATATTAACGGATCAGACAGGCAGTGGTAGGTATAGAGCAGAGGGAGGACACATGTATGTGATTAAAGGGAAAGCTACCATCGTCACCCCTGACAATTCTTACTGCTATTATTTTTCATGAGCAAAACTCCACCCACATATTCCGTAATTTGGAGGAGCCAATCTGGGCTTTAATCAACAGACAACAAGGCTAATCACTGTCATAAAGTTAGTATAGAATCAGTGGAGGCTCCTTTATAGGAGCACAGGCGCACGTGAACCCTCCTGAGAGAAAAAAAATAACCAAAACAAAACCTTTTTGGCTGAATAAATATAATTTTCCCAATACCTCCCTATTGGAAAAATGATATTTATTCAGCCAAAAAGGTTCCAGTCCAGTTTTCTAAAAAAATAAATAAATTGCAGTTTTTACTTATATCTATCTTTTTTTTAATCTATATCTTATATCTATCGCACTGCACGTGCAATAGATAGATGTATATGCTTCAAGCCCTTTGCACTTATTTCTAAGTGCTTTCAGCGCCGCCCCAACCCAGCCCCTAAACTTCTTAATCGCACAGCTTTTGCTGTGTGAGTGAGAGCCATGTGAGATTACATGATGACGGCATGCGGGAGGAGGAGTCTCATCAACGGAAACCAAGCAATGTAGGGATTATTAAAAAATAAAAAAGCTTGTGTTATTTAGAACCGTCTCGGTCTGCAGGGAAACTCCTAGGAAAGATCAGCAGGTGAGTGCTTAGTCATTGTGCCAGCAGAGTGGTCGGTTAGTGCTAGCGGCAGCTCTGTGACTGAGCAGCAGAGCATTACCGCGCTCTCCTGTGCTTATAAGTCTTGTTGTCAAGGAAATGCAGCACACTGATACCCTTTGGTAGTACCACGGTGCATCTGCTGCTTGGCTCCACAAAATACCTTGACGAACAATAATTACGGTATATACTTTTGAATTTGTTTTTAAAATCTTTTTTACTGTTAATGCTAATCAAATGTATGTGGAAACTCTGTTCTGGATTCAAACTGCGTTCAAAAGCACTTTAGTTTTGGTTTTCTAAATAAACAATGTTTGGCTAAATTACCTAAAGAGTTATGTAATGTCTTTAACAAAGATTATTATTTTTAGGGAACCACACATTTTTCTTGGCTTTGCCTCATAGGCATTCACTAGTCAAGACAAATTACTCCTATCCCCAGCATATCTTATATTTCAAAGGAGACCTTCCTCAGCCACATTTTTTGTTCTCTTCCCCTATGGACAAGTTCTCTTTTTAATTCTAATTTGTTGTCTTGGTTTATTAAATATACATTTTTAAGTCTATAATCTTTAGAGCATGTCTCCCTTTCCTGCTTCATGCAGTGTATTGCATTTATTTAGCATTGCAGTGATATAACTCTTATGTGGGTTTTTAAACTGATAAAAGCTTGCATAAACCTCAAAACTGCATAAACTTAAAAGTAGAATAACAAAACAATATATTATGGTAACCTAGTATGTATGTGTATAAATGTGTGAGCGTGTGTGTATGTGCGGGGAGGGGGTTATGTGTGTGACTGAGGCAGAATAGCAGCTCTGTATTGTTATGTGTGCGTGTAAATATGTGTCTATGAATATGTATGTGTGTGTGTAAATGTGTGTATGAATATGTATGTATGTATGTAACCATGGTAAGCGGAGCTCTGTTAACGGGGAGAAAAGTGTCCCCCTTTGGCCATTTCAAATGTTGGGAGGTATGTTCCAGGCATATTTGTTCTGCCCAAAAGTAATCTAGCAGTTGATGTTTTGATGCCAACACTTAACAGTGGCCTCAAAAAAAGCAAGTTTGTGGATAAAACAAATGTAATGTTATGTGTTAAAGGAAACAATCCGGACATCATTTACTCCTTATATCACAAGGCATGCTGTCCATACAGATTACTTCTATAAGTCCTGACAGTCTAGTGAGAGGAAAGGCAGAACTGTGAACCCCCATTTGAATAATTCATGAGCCGCCACTATATAGAATGCATTGTTTTTCCACTTAAAAAACTAATTTTGGGTGATTTATCATCTTGGAGGTCCAAATAAGCTGGGCAGAATCGGCACAATAACTATGAATATATTTCCTAAATTTCTATATTTATTACAAACATTACCTATCCCCACCACAATCTATATATACCCTAATATATATATATATATATCTCATCACCATGAACAATTATTAATTATTTTATAAGGGATAAAAACATCCTAGAAATAATTTAAAAAAAAACTTAATACCTCCCAAAAAATCTAGGGGGTTTATTTAGGGGTACAGGCATGCTATTTCCTTCAATAAAATATGGGTAGGTATAGAACATAATATCACACAAGTTAGACATTTGGGGTCTCAATGCCGTTTTACCCCAACACAAACAGGTTTAAGATTAAATGGGAATAAAATAATTTAAGAGACCTTTTAAATGTGGGACAAATTAATGGTTATTTACCCTTTTCTAACTTGCAAACCATGTTGCATTGTATACTTTATACATAATCATAGGAATCTCCCTATTTATCTCATTAGAATTTACTTCTATTATCAATTTTTCTCTTGGTATCGTTTGTTGAAAATCAGGGACATAAGCTTAGGTGCCGGCCCATTTCTGGAGCACTAAATGGCAGCAGTTTTGCAAGAATGTTATCCATTTGCAAGAGCACTAGATGACAGCACTATTTCCTGTCATGTAGTGCTCCAGCTGCCTACCTAGGTATCTCTTCAACACAGAATATCATGGGAACAAAGCAAATTTGATAATAGAAATATCAATTACCAGCCACTTGTAACAGCTGGTTATTTATGTTATTTATCGCATCCCCACAAACCAGCAAATGTGCCCGTTTGCGGGCACCTAAAAATGTAGCGCTCCACTTGTAATCTAGCCCTTAATAATTAAAAAAAATAATAATAAAATGATGAACAATAACTATTTTTCCCTGCCTGTAAGTCACAATCTTCTCTGCCTGTGTCTTTGATTATTTTTTTTGGTGTTCTAAAATGCAACTAATCTGTACTTATTTAAAACCGCTTTCTGATTACAGTACTGTGTTGTCTTTGTGAGAGTTCTATGTATACAAAAGTATTACAAAGTAAATAAAACTACCTTTAGGTTGTATATATAAGCTGGCATGTAAATATTGCCTAAATGACACAAGATGTTCACACTTAATCACATCCCCTCTTCAAACTGTCCCATTTAGAGATGCAACTATTCCGTAATCCAAACCTTTTCCGGTCCCAATCAGTTTAGATAAAAGGTTTTATGCTGTTTCTTGATTTCTTCTTTTAATCTTAGGTAGAAGAGGAATATCACAACCCCCACACAGTTGATCGGATCGCATTGGGAAAGATGCCGCTCTTATGGGGACAGTCCTTATACATTTTGGGCTCCCTTTTAGCTGAGGTAACTTATTTGCAACTAATTTAAAGTAAAGTATTTTTTAATGTATGACTAGATACTGTACAAATAAGGCAGTAGAAATGTTTTATCCAAGGTTTAATCAAAATATATATTCATCATGTTGTGTCAGTGTAATTTCATTAAAATATAATGTTAATTAGGACAATTGTAGCAACTTTTAAATTCCTGAGTTTATTCCTTTTTTTTAGGGGAAAGTACTAATGCCTTGTATGTTGTAAATTTTATTTTTTTTAGTGGTGCTTAATAATAATATTGCAGTTACTTTAGTTATGTATCTGCCCTTTTAAAGTAAAATTAGCTGTATTTTGGCCTCAGGTTAAAAAATGTTGTTATATTAATGGGCTAAAAACCTGTAAATCTGTATTAAGGAAATTCTCTAAATGTGTTATAGTTAGCTCCAAAGTTTCAGTGCATTGTCCATTTACATTTAGCCACCAATCAGCAAGTGCAACCCAGGTGGTGAGCCAAAAATGGGCCGTCTCCTAAGATTAGATTCCTGCTTTTTCAAATAAAGATAGCAAGAGAATGAAGAAAAAATTGATAATAGGAGTAAATTAGAAAGTTGCTTAAAATTGCATGTTCTATCTGAATCACGAAAGAAAAAAAATAGATTCAGTATCCCTTTAACACAGCTGATGATTGATGACTACGCACATATGCCACTCTTGATTGCTCACCTGTGCAATGGACACTATACAGTGCTGCCCCAAAGCTCAATTTTTTCTAGGCAGTAGATATAATCAAGATAACTTTAAAAAGTTTAGAATTGTGCAATATTTATCCTCCAATAGATTTGTTCCTTGAGTGATCTAAAAGATCCAGTTACACAAAGGAATGAAAATCTTTGTCTTTAGCCAGATCAAAAATAATCTTTTTTTTTTTTTTTTGGTTTTCATAGGGTAGTTTCAAAGTCCATTTCCTTTCCAGTAATAGTAAGCGATTGCACTGAAGATGTGGTTATACAATATAGTGTTCTGGAAAATAATATTTTTTCTGAAAGATGGTGTTCACAAACGCTCAGTTTACCTGTCACAGCTAAATCTTATTATAATAACTGGCTAAATTGTGCAAAAATAATTTACACTGGCTCCTACCATACCTGTTCCACAAATTCTAGAATTCCATCATGATTCTGTAGATAAGGGTAATTTAGTTAGTCATCCTGTCACTGTGACAGTTCAAGTTTCAATATAGAAGAAGAAATTCAAATCCGTGGTAGGTAAAAGAAGCTTTATTGATAGACATCCAAATAAAAACACATGTTAGAATAGGACTAACAGGTTTTACGCGTTTCGGCTGGGAGCCGTATTCATAAAACTGTGAGTGCACTAGCTGACAGAGTTTAAAAAGCGTGCTCTAAGAGATAATTGGCTGGTGTAGACACACCTACCAAAAATGTTAACTCATACCACACCAATAGTATAATTGCATATATACAGTACACATAAAAAGTATTCAAGAACAGAACTGTAGTTTTGTGATAAAACATGAGAGAATGTAGTACAATCTGTTTGATTAGAATATGCAGATTAGAGGAGAGTAAGGAGATAATATAATATAATATAGTATAGTATTGTTGTACACTCCAATAACAACATTGATTGAATATGTGTAAGGGAATATTCCATAATGTTTAAACCCAGAACACGATCATATAAGTATACCCATATACAAAACAATATATATATGTATATACATATATATATATATATATATATATATATATATATAAACATATATATACATAGATGATAAATGTGTGTGATAGTTCAAGTTTCAGTCCTTTCATAAAAAATAGCTCTTTATTCGGTTGCCTTGTCTCGTTTATTCCATTACAAGAACTTGTCCTGTTTTTCTGCATTCCATTGCTAAATTAGACTTTAATTTTTTAAGCTTTTGCAAATGTTCCCCTGCAGACCTATTTGTGAGTTGTCTTTGATGACTACATTCTAGACAGTTTTGTTACTAAATTTTTAGATAGCCACAGTGATATCCGCTGGGGCTCTTCTCCTTTTTAGTGAGATTTAATCAGAACAAGATTATTCTTAAAGGGACAGTCAAACAATGTTATTGTTTAAAAAGATAGATAATTTCTTTATTGCCCATTCCCCAGTTTGGCACAGCCAACATGGTTATATAAATATACTTTTAACCTCTGTGATTACCTTGTATCTAAGCCTCTTTTGACAGAGATAGATATTTATTATCTATTGACTTGCATTTTAGCCAATTAGTGCACTGTCAGCCATAATTCTACGGGAGAGAGCACAATGTTATCTACACGGCCCACATGAACTAGCAGTCTCCTGTTGTGAAAAGCTAATAAAAACATGTGATAATAGGCTGTCTGTAGTGGCTTACAAACAGGTATCCATTTAGAGGTTTAAGTGTTATAAAGTATTTAATATAACAATGTTGGTTGTTCAAAACTGGGGAATGGGAAGTAAAGGGGTTATCTATCTTTTTAAACAATAACAATTTTGGTGTTGACTGTCCTTTTAAGACATCTTATTTTTTTTGGTCAGTTTTCATAAATTAACTATTAGGTTATTTCACTATCCTAAACCTAACAATTACAATGTGCCCCTAAGTGGCCATTTGGATTAGGTCATCTATCTATATAGTGTACAAGTTCTACATTTGTAAGGTAAGGGCTCATTACACCAGAGGTTTGGTTTCTTCACAGGCCAGATAAAGTATTTTTTGAGCAGTTGTGCAAGTTGGCAGTTTGGTCATCCTTGTGTACGTTCATCAGATTTACCAGCTTGATGTGTCTGCTTCTTTGCAAGCAGTGTTTGAAAGGAAATTCTTACTGATGGTTCATCCTCCACTGTAGGCAATTAGTTTTATTCCCCCCCCCCTCATTTGATTGTATATGGATTGATTTCGAACAGACCCAATGATCTTTCTCTTCTGTCTCTTGTTCCACCCGTGTGTGTGAGGTAGTATGGCGATGTGCTCTAATTAATGGTCTAAGTTTATAATTGTTGTTGTTATTCTGATGAGGAGATAAATATATTTAAATTAAATCAACTGAAAAGTGAAAGCATTAAAGGACCAGTAAATACAGTAGATTTGCATAATCAACAAATGCATAATACAAATACAATACAATAGCAGTTAGTCTGAACTTTAAATGAGTAGTAGTTTTTTTTCTGACAAATTTCAAAGTTATCATCAGGCTATCACAAATGCATATACGTATATTCAGTGAATTGTTGCACATGCTCAGTAGCAGCTGGTGACTAAAAGAGTCTAAATATAAAAAGACTGCAAATTTTGTTAACTGAAGTATTTTGGAAAGTTGTTTAATATTGCATGCTCTGTTTGACTTGAGTGTCCCTTTAACTGTGGCCTGACTGCTGTTTTGGTGCATATCAGGGCATATAGCAGATATTAATATTGCTTTTTCTTAGTGGGAAGCTTTGTCAAGTTTGAATTCTGATTTCCATTGGCAACTAATTACTAAGCAAGAGCCAGAAACCAAGGTTTTCTGGTGTATTTACTTCTGTAAATTAGAAATCCCTGTGTTTCAATTTTTCAATATTGTTGTTCTGAAACTATGTGGAGATGATGTGAAAGATCACATGATGAAGCTGTCATATCATTGTCTATATTGAAAAATAACGCTATTATTTATTTCTGTCTGTAAATGCTACACAAATGCATATTACATCATTAATATAACATTTGTGTTCAGTTCTATATTCCTTTGTTATTTGTCTGCTAATTTAGGGTAAAATCTAAGAAATTACAATCCAAAACTCTGAAATCTGCATTAAGATATATGGAACTTTAAAGATAAATTGTCCTGTAAAAATGATTTCCCCTTAATGTGTTTCCAAATACTTGTTATTCCAACTACAATATATTGCAAATTGCTTCTTTGGGTTTATTTTTGAATATGAAATAACTAATTGAAAATACAAGCCATTTAATTGGACTGAGCTTGCAGAAAGCAGACGTGTCTTTGTCTATACACAAAACTGGCTACTGGGGCCTGATGTTCAAAAGCTTGCTGCCGAGGTGAGATGATCTAAGACAGACATCTTCAAACTTGGCCTCCAGAGGTTTTGGAACTACATTTTCCATGATGCTCAGCCAGCTGAAATGCTGGCTGAGCATCATGGGAAATGTAGTTCCAAAAGCTATGGAGGACCAAGATTGAGGATGTCTGATCTAAGACATCTCGTCAGTATGGAGAGGTCCCTAAAAAAATGTTAGATACAAAAATTTTAGTTTGAAAGATGTTTATCTCACTATGCAGAGTTCTTAAAGCGAAGGAGAGACTCCTACATTACAATATAAGGTCTAAAAAAATCCCAAAGATTTTGCATAATTTCATTCTGTCAGCGAGCTTTCGAATATCAGGCCCTTAGAGAGAGCAATTGAAAGGTAACATTTATTATAGGTCACTCTTACCACCACTAGGCTGCTGCTGATTCTTGTTCACATAACGTTTCTTTAGATATTCTGTAGAATACAAAAGTATCCATATTTTCAGTACAGGGGATGGGTTTAACTGGCAAAATCAGCTGTTTCAAATGAGTAAATAAAGGTAAAGGAGCTATGTGTTAAAGAAGAAAAAAAGAATATTCTCTAGCAGGTAAAATGGAAAATTGGGAACATATTAAAAAGAACAAAATGTTCCATTGCTTGAGACTTGTGCAAATACTTTGCACCCTTTTTATTATATATCTACAATTACCTTATTTCATTTTGTGTTTATAGGGGTTTCTAGCACCAGGAGAAATTGACCCTTTGAACAGAAGATTCTCAACAGCATTTAAACCTGACGTGGTAGTACAAGGTTTGTCCTCAACTTCACTCTCCTATAGTGCAAAGCTGAAATACTTAAAGGGACAGGGTACACCAATTGTCATATAACTACATGTAATATACACTACTATAAAGAAGAATATGCACAGATACTGATCTAAAAATCCAGTATAAAACCTTTTAAAAATGTACATAGAAGCTCCCCGTTTAGCACTGTTGATGAGGTTAGGCTCGGACACCCAGTAAAAGGGGCTGGAAAAGCAGGAAGAGCAGACACTCCCCCCTTTCCTTCATATAAAAAGACAGATTATACAAACAGGAGCAAGCAGGAGTCTGTAGACTTCAGTCTACGTCTGATACTTTCGGCCTTGGTTAGGAGTCTGAAAATCAGCACAATGTTATTAAAAAAAAAAAAACAAGAAAAACTATACATTGTTACAAAAACACTCCCAGATAGGCTATATAACAAAACATTTATGCAAATAAAATCTAGTGTACCAATGTCCTTTTACATGGACAGCTAAACCTAGGTAGGTTCATACGCTCATTTCTAAGCCTTTGAAGAACGCCTTTTATCTAATTTTGACAGTTTTTACAGCTAGACAGTGCTAGTTCCTGTGTGCCATATAGATAACATTGTGCTCACTCCCATGAAGCTATTTGAGTCAGCCCTGACTGACTATAATGCAAGTCTCTCAAAAGAACTGAAATAAGGTGTCAGTCTGCTGAGGCTTAGATACAAGGTAATCACACAGGTAAAAAGTATATTAATATAACCGTGTTAGTTATGCAAAACATTAGAATGGGTATTAAAGGGATTATCTATCTTTTTAAACAATACCAATTCTGGTATAGACTGTCCCTTTTAAAGGAAAGGAGTCATTTAAAGGGGAGAAGGGATACTTGTATTGCATACCTTTTCAGCAGTGCCCTCTATAACTATAATAATTGTATTTGTATAAATATTTTATTGTGTAATCATTTACCCATGTCATAGCACTGCAGAATATGTTCATTCTTTATAAATAAATAAATATACAAATTGTGTTGTAGTGTCCACCATTTCACTCCATTGTGTGTTTGTGTGGCCCCTGTTTGCTGCAAAAACTTTCTGGTTAAACGTTATTGTCTTCAATGTAAACACTAAATAAAATGTTTTCTAGACAACCTTTGCCAGCACTCAGTGTTTATACTTACTTGTAATTAGCTCATTGTAAGGAGAGCATTTATACGCCTAGATTTAGAGTTTGGCGTTAGCCGTCAAAACCAACGTTAGAGGCTACTAACGCTGGTTTTGGGCTACCGCTGGTATTTAGAGTCGTGTAGGTAAGGGTCTAACGCTCACTTTCCAGCCGCGACTTTTCCATACCGCAGATCCCCCTACGCCAATTGCGTATCCTATCTTTTCAATGGGATCTTTCTAACGCTGGTATTTAGAGTCTTGGCTGAAGTGAGCGTTAGAAATCTAACGACAAAACTCCAGCCACAGCAAAAAGCCAGGAGTTAAGAGCTTTCTGGGCTAACGCCGGTTCATAAAGCTCTTAACTACTGTGCTCTAAAGTACACTAACACCCATAAACTACCTATGTACCCCAAAACCGAGGTCCCCCCACATCGCCGCCACTCTAATAATTTTTTTAACCCCTAATCTGCCGACCGCACACCACCGCCACCTACGTTATCCCTATGTACCCCTAATCTGCTGCCCCTAACACCACCGACCCCTATATTATATTTATTAACCCCTAATCTGCCACCCCAAACGTCGCCGCCACCTACCTACACTTATTAACCCCTAATCTGCCGACCGGACCTCACCGCTACTCTAATAAAGTTATTAACCCCTAATCCGCCTCACTAACCCTATAATAAATAGTATTAACCCCTAACCTGCCCTCCCTAACATCACCGACACCTAACTTCAAGTATTAACCCCTAATCTGCCGACCAGACCTCGCCAACACTATAATAAATGTATTAACCCCTAAAGCTAAGTCTAACCCTAACACTAACACCCCCCTAAGTTAAATATAATTTAAATCTAACTAAATAAATTAACTCTTATTAAATACATTATTCCTATTTAAAGCTAAATACTTACCTGTAAAATAAATTCTAATATAGCTACAATATAAATTATAATTATATTGTAGCTATTTTAGGATTAATATTTATTTTACAGGTAACTTTGTATTTATTTTAACCAGGTACAATAGCTATTAAATAGTTAAGAACTATTTAATAGTTACCTAGTTAAAATAATTAGAAAATTACCTGTAAAATAAATCCTAGCCTAAGTTACAATTAAACCTAACACTGCACTATCAATAAATTAATTAAATAAAATACCTACAATTATCTACAATTAAACCTAACACTACACTATCAATAAATTAATTACATACAAATACCTACAAATAAATACAATTACATAAACTAACTAAAGTACAAAAAATAAAAAAAGAACTGTTACAAAAAATAAAAAAAGAACTAAGTTACAAAAATATTTACAAACATTATAAAAATATTACAACAATTTTAAGCTAATTACACCTACTCTAAGCCCCCTAATAAAATAACAAAGCCCCCCAAAATAAAAAAATGCCCTACCCTATTCTAAAATAAAAATAGAAAAGCTCTTTTACCTTACCAGCCCTTAAAAGGGCCTTTTGCGGGGCATGCCCCAAAGAATTCTGCTCTTTTGCCTTTAAAAACAAACAAACAATACCCCCCCAACATTACAACCCACCACCCACATACCCCTAATCTAACCCAAACCCCCCTTAAATAAACCTAACACTAAGCCCCTGAAGATCTTCCTACCTTATCTTCACCACGCCGGGTATCACCGATCGGTCCAGAAGAGCCTCCGAAGTCTTCATCCAAGCCCAAGCGGGGGCTGAAGACGTCCATCATCGGGCTGAAGTCTTGATCCAGGTGGGGGCTGAAGAAGTCCATCATCGGGCAGAAGTCTTCATCCTATCCGGGCAGAAGAGGAGATCCGGACCGGTAGACATCTTCATCCAAGCGGCACCTTCTATCTTCTTCCATCCGACGACGAGCGGCTCCATCTTCAACAGCCAATAGAACAGCCAATAGAATGTGAGCTCAATCTGATTGGCTGATTGGATCAGCCAATCGGATTGAACTTGAATCTGATTGGCTGATTCCATCAGCCAATCAGAATTTTCCTACCTTAATTCCGATTGGCTGATAGAATCCTATCAGCCAATCGGAATTCGAGGGACGCCATCTTGGATGACGTCCCTTAAAGGAACCTTCATTCTGTGTTAGGACGTCGGAAGAAGAGGATTGATCCGCGCCGGAGGTCTTGAAGATGGAGCCGCTCGTCGTCGGATGGAAGAAGATAGAAGATGCCGCTTGGATGAAGATGTCTACCGGTCCGGATCTCCTCTTCTGCCCGGATAGGATGAAGACTTCTGCCCGATGATGGACCTCTTCAGCCGCCACTTGGATCAAGACTTCAGCCCGATGATGGATGTCTTCAGCCCCCGCTTGGGCTTGGATGAAGACTTCGGAGGCTCTTCTGGACCGATCGGTGATACCCGGCGTGCTGAAGATAAGGTAGGAAGATCTTCAGGGGCTTAGTGTTAGGTTTATTTAAGGGGGGTTTGGGTTAGATTAGGGGTATGTGGGTGGTGGGTTGTAATGTTGGGGGGGGGTATTGTATGTTTTTTTTTACAGGTAAAAGAGCAGAATTCTTTGGGGCATGCCCCGCAAAAGGCCCTTTTAAGGGCTGGTAAGGTAAAAGAGCTTTTCTATTTTTATTTTAGAATAGGGTAGGGCATTTTTTTATTTTGGGGGGCTTTGTTATTTTATTAGGGGGCTTAGAGTAGGTGTAATTAGCTTAAATTTGTTGTAATATTTTTATAATGTTTGTAAATATTTTTTTATTTTTTGTACTTTAGTTAGTGTATTTATTTGTAGTTAATTAATTTATTGATAGTGTAGTGTTAGGTTTAATTGTAGATAATTGTAGGTAATTTATTTAATTAATTTATTGATAGTGTCGTGTTAGGTTTATATGTAACTTAGGTTAGGATTTATTTTACAGGTAATTTTGTAATTATTTTAACTAGGTAGCTATTAAATAGTTCTTAACTATTTAATAGCTATTGTACCTGGTTAAAATAAATACAAAGTTGCCTGTAAAATAAATATAAATCCTAAAATAGCTACAATATAATTATTATTTATATTGTAGCTATATTAGGGTTTATTTTACAGGTAAGTATTTAGCTTTAAATAGGATTAATTTATTTAATAAGAGTTAATTTATTTCGTTAGATTTAAATTATATTTAACTTAGGGAGGTGTTAGGGTTAGACTTAGCTTTAGGGGTTAATAAATTTATTAGAGTAGCGGTGAGGTCAGGTCGGCAGATTAGGGGTTAATACTTGAAGTTAGGTGTCGGTGATGTTAGGGAGGGCATATTAGGGGTTAATACTATTTATTATAGGGTTTGTGAGGCGGGAGTGAGGCGGATTAGTGGTTAATAACTTTATTATAGTAGCGGTGAGGTCCGGTCGGCAGATTAGGGGTTAATAATTGTAGGTAGGTAGCGGCGACATTGGGGGTGGCAGATTAGGGGTTAATAAATATAATATAGGGGTCGGCGGTGTTAGGGGCAGCAGATTAGGGGTACATAGGGACATGTGTTGCAAACTCAGTATGCGCTAGGCATTCCCAGCCTTCAAGAACAAGAAGTAGACAGAGCCATATTGACACAACTGTTGTATGTATGTTTTGCAGTTACAGTTCTGGCAGAATCAAAAGAAATCAAGAAAATGTTGAAAAAACACGGTATTGCTGTTGAGAGCATTAGTGATGTCCGTCCCATCAGAGTGCAGCCTGCTAAAATATTGAGTCACCTCTATGTTAAACTGGGTATGTATTTAGTGTGTATGTTTTTTTCCCTCAGTATTTTAATGTCTATTTTTTTATGTTATTAGCTATGATAAATGTTCTTCTAGTCAGCAACAAAAACATTACAGAAGAGATAATCTATAGAATTGTATAGTTTGTGACTTGATGTATATATTTTTATCTTTATTTATTTAACCCCTTCGTTACTGGGAATTTCAGGGAAAAACTTGTCTTTACCATTTTTGCAATCACTTAATTTAAACAGAAATAGTGCTTTGTTTTTTTTTTTACCTATCAAAACTATATATAAAATAAGACAACCCAAGGTATTGAGCTAGGCCCCTTTTGGTTGCGATCATATTAAAAATGCGATCATATTAAAAAAATAGTTAAATTATTTACACATTTAGCAACTTAAGTCATAAGACAAATGGTTATAAAAGGTTTTCTGGGGTCCCCTTTGTTTAGAAATAGCAGATATGCATGGCTTTGCAATAATTTTTTAGCAATTAGAACTCAGCTAATTGCAGCTGTGCACCAAACTTCTGAAATTCCGGGCAGTGAAGGGGTTAATTAGTTTTTGGGTTTCTTTTCTTTCCTATGGCACAGAGAGTCGACAAAACATTCTAATTGCTAGTGGGATATTCACTCCTGCAGGAGGAGGCAAAGAGCACCCCAGCAGAGCTGTTAAGTATCACTTCCCTTACCCATAACCCCCAGTCATTCTCTTTGCCTTGATCACGGGAGGATGGCGAAGATGGTGTCTGAAGATTTTTAAAATCCTGTTATGGATACTTTTCCCTGCAAGCAAGGATTGGGGTCTAGCTGTGTCCATGTCAATCTCTTTAGTAAGAGTAATGGTGGCTATTAGCAGTTAAAAGACAGCAAGGTGGTCTTTGCTTAACTTCTAACATTATTGCTACCCCTATTATAGAAAGCCAGAGTTGGTTACTCTGTTCTTTCCTTTCTATAGGTCCCTGGTAGAAGTGGAGAAGCTGCCACACCTCAGAAAACAGATCCTGCCTGACAGAGTAGGATCCACAGGTAAGTGCTTTCCCTTCTAGGTTAGAAGGTACCGGCACTATAGGGGTTAAATCCTTGTGGAAAGTATTTGTATTCTGTTTAAGGGGCACTGCTTATATGTTAAAGAGGCATCATATTTTATTGGGGGCTCAGAGATGGAGAGTGTATTAAGCGTTTGACAGGTGTTTGCTTTAAACTTGTTTGGGGGCAATCGCTTTTCAGCTCAGCTTTATTTGACCCAATCCCTTTTTGCTGTGCTGCTGCCGTTTTTCGTGCCGTTTTTGTTTGCCGCAATTTTTTATTATTGCGGTCACGTTACTGCTCCTCCGCGCTTCCGGTTTTTCAGCTTCTCTGTTCAGACCGGAGTTTGCTGCGGCGAGTGCGGAGGTTGTAGTTTTCTCTGCCTGCAGTTGTTTTCAAGTGGTTGGGCTGTTTCGGTTACAAGGAGGTGATCTTTGCTCCGGGTGTTTCTGGTTTTCTGTGCTAGTGGGATAGCAACTTCTGGAGGGGTAAGACCTCAGCAGAGCTGAGAGTTTTAGGTGCTTTTTTGTTAAGTATGTTTTTTACTGCTTCACATAAATCAACCCAATTTGTTTTTGGCATTTAAATGTTTGTTAATTGCTAATAACTGATACCCAATTATGGACACTAATACTGAAGTTGATTCTTTTGAAAAATGCTTATTGTGTTTGGAGGCTAAGATAATTCCTCCTGTACAGTTTTGCTCTTCAAGTCTAAATAAAACTTTAATGTTTAAAGATGTCTCTCAATGCACCTCCTGTCTCTCAGGATAGTGTTATCCTAGCAATGTCTCAGCTTTTCCCTTAAGCTTCACATTCAGTGCCCTGCGGTTCCTCTAAACAACCTCCTGGGGAGGGTTTACCTGGGGATTTCGCTGTGCAGATTACTTCTGCTGTTTCCGCAGATTTTTCAGCTTTTCCAAAGGTTACTGGTAAGCGTAAGAGGAAATCTAAACATATTGATGTTAGTAAGGCTGACTCCGCTAAGGCTGCTTTAGTCAGTTTGTCTCAGTTATCTGATGAGGATGATTCTTCAGTGGCTTCTGAGGGGGAATTGTCAGACTCTGATACTGTAGTGACCAATTCTGCAGATTCAGAGATCAACTTCATATTTAAGTTAGAACACCTTCAAGTTCTTTTGAAGGAGGTTCTTGCTACTTTGGAAGAATCCGATGCATCTGTTGCGGAGAATCCAAAGAGGTCTAGTAAGCTTAATCTGTGGAAGTGTTTCCAGTTCCAGACCGTATGGCAGATATCATAACTCAGGAATGGGATAAACCAGGGATTCCTTTTTCCCCGTCCCCTGTTTTTAAAAAGATGTTTCCTGTTGCTGATGCTATTCGTGACTTGTGGCGCACGGTGCCCAAGGTAGAGGGAGCTATCTCTACTTTTGCTAAGAGAACTACTATTCCTATTGAAGATAGTTATTCTTTCAAGGTTTCCATAGATAAGAAGCTTGAGGCTTTTTGAAGAAGATGTACATTCATCAGGGATTACAGTGGCAAACTTTTGCTAGTATTGCTACAGTTGCGGTGGCAGCATCTTATTGGTGTAATGACTTATCTAATCTTATCCTAGAGGATAAAACTATAGAGGAGATCCAAGACAGGATCAAGGCTCTTAAGCTAGCCAATACCTTTATTTCTGATGCCAACATTCAAGTTCTTAGGCTGGGGGCTAAGATTTCTGGTTTTACTGTTTTAGCTCGCAGAGCTCTGTGGTTAAAATCTTGGTCTGCAGATGTTACATCCAAGTCCAAGCTTTTATCTTTGCCTTATAAGGGTAAGAACTTGTTTGGTCCAGGTTTGGCAGAAATTATTTCTGACATTACAGGTGGAAAGGGTTCTTTCCTACCTAAGGATAAAAAGAATAGACCTAAGGATCGCCAGAATTCTAATTTTCGTTCCATTCATAATTTTAAGGGACAGAAGTCTTCCTCTTCCAAGTCGGATCAATCCAAGTCTTCTTGGAGGTCCAGTCAGCCTTGGAATGGGGGAAGCAAGCCAAGAAGCCTTCCGTTCATTGTAAATCAACATGAAGGGGCCGCCCCCGATCCTGTAGTGGATCAAATTGGGGACAGGCTTTCTTTTTTTCGTCAGGCTTGGATACGAATTGTTCCAGATCCTTAGGCCATAGATATAGTATCCCACGGTTACAGAATAGGATTTAAATCTTGTCCTCCCAAGGGCAAATTCCACCTGTCAGTTATCTGCATACCAGATAAAGAGAGAGGCCTTCTTAAACTGCGTAAAGGACCTATCATCCCTGGGAGTGATTGTTCCAGTTCTTCTAGAGGAACAGGGTCTAGGATTCTATTTAAATCTATATTTAGTTCCCAAAAAGAAGGGCACTTTTTGTCACATTCTGGACCTAAAGTGTCTCAACCAATTCCTCAGGGTTCCGTCCTTCAAGATGGAGACCATCCGTTCTATTCTTCCTTTGGTTCAAGAGGGTCAGTTCATGAAGACCATAGATCTGAAGGACGCGTATCTTCATGTTCCCATTCACAGGGATCATTACCAGTATCTAAGGTTTGCCTTCCAGGACAAACATTTCCAGTTTGTTGCCCTTCTTTTTGGCCTTGCTACAGCTCCCAGAATTTTTACAAAGGTTCTGGTGGCTCTTCTGGCAGTGGTGAGCTCCCAGGGTATTGCTGTGGCGCCTTATCTAGACGACATCCTAGTTCAAGCGCCAAATTTTTTTGATCTAGCAAAATCTCATACCGAAATGTTGTCTTTTTCTACAATCCCACAGGTGGAAAGTGAATCTGGGAAAGAGTCCCCTTGTTCCAGATACAAGGGTGTGTTTCTTGGGAACAATCATAGATTCCCTGTCCATAAAGATTTTTCTGACGGACATCAGAAAATCCAAACTTCATGTTTCTTGCCTCTCTCTTCAGTCTGCTATTCATCCATCTGTGGCTCAATGCATGGAGGTGATTGGACTTATGGTTGCCTCCATGGACATCATTCCTTTTCTGAAACCTCTGAAACTATGGATGCTCAGTCAATGGAACAGGGACCACTCAGATCTCTTACAGAAGATACATTTGGATTCCCCAACAAGAGTCTCTCTCGTGGTGGATTTCACAGGACCATCTGTCTCGGGGCACATGCTTCCTGAGGCCTTCCTGGGTGATTGTGACCACGGACGCCAGCCTGTTAGGCTGGGGAGCAGTTTAGGGTTTCTTAAAAGCACAGGGTCTGTGGACTCCAGAGTAGTTGTCTCTTCCAATAAACATCTTGGAGTTGAGAGCAATTTTCTATGCTTTAATAGCTTGGCCTTAACTAGCTTTGGTCCAATTTATCAGATTTCTGTTGGACAACATCACCTCGGTGGCCTACATCAACCACCAGGGAGGAACTCTGAGTTCTTTGGCAATGAAGGAGGTGACTCGCATTCTCCAGTGGGGGAGTCTCACAATTGCCATTTGTCAGCCACCCACATTCCAGGGGTGGACAACTGGGAGGCAGATTTTCTGAGCAGGCAGACTTTTCATCCTGGAGAGTGGGCTCTCCACACAGGTTTTCACAATAATAACTCTCAGGTAGGGTGTTTCGGAGTTGGATCTGATGGTGTCTCGTCAAAACGCCAAGCTTCCAAAGTACGGTTCAATCTTAAGAGATCCTCAAGCCGTTCTGGTAGATGCTCTAGCAGTTCCTTGGAGCTTCAATCTAGTATACCTGTTTCCTCCGTTTGTGTTGCTTCCACAAGTAATTGCTTGCATCAAACAGGAGAGAGCTTCTGTGATTCTGATAGCTTTTGCATGGCCTCACAGGATCTGTTTCGTGTATCTGGTGAAGATGTCATCTCTTCTGCCATGGAGGAAGGACCTTCTACTTCAGGGCCCCAAATCTGGTTTCTCTGAAGCTGATTGCTTGGAAATTGAATGTCTTAGTTTGGCTAGACGTGGCTTCTCTGAGAAAGTCATAGATATTATGCTTCAGTCTCGTAAACTGGTTATTCGCAGAATTTACCATAGGGTATGGTGTAAATACCTTCATTGTGTGATTCAAAGGGTTTTTTCTTGGAACAAAGTAAGGGTTCCTCAAATGTTGGCTTTTCTTCAGGAGGGCCTGGAGAATGGTTTGTCAGTCAGTACTGTTGGTGATATACTCACCCTGGACTGAATAACTCCTTCAGACCAAGACAGGTTAAAAAGAGTTTGTTTATTGATTACACACTGCAGTATGGAGAGAAACAATACAAAGTTTTCTCTGAGGGGGTCAGTCCCCTTCCCAGGTATTTATACATTCCACATCATCTAGGCTATTTACAGTTTATGATTAGCTAGCTAAAAAAATGCAAGGGTTTTAACAAATATGGTTACAACATAAGTAAATAACAGTTACACATCAGAATTGTGTTTGAGAATACATCAAAACAAAACAAAGGTCAGAGAGAACTAGATACATTCCCAATGTTTACAATGAGTTGTGTACATACATTCATATATTTGGCCTATCAAGATAACCAGGATTTAAGTATTTACTGATACTAGCTGGAATGCAAGAACTTAAACAAGGATAGAAAAAGATTAGATTGAGAAACAAATAAACAGACACTCTAAGAACTAGCTATATTTTATGATCCCATTAATTAACCAGAGTGGCCCTCCTGACTAATAATGCCCACATACAAATTAACCCATTCAGACCTCACAAGGCACTGCAAAAAATAGAGACAGATATTGCATATTATTTTCAACAGTCCCTCCTCTGATGCTGTTAAACTCTGTGACAATAGCATCAAACAGCAATATGATTTAGTCGCCGACGGGTGAACTCCATTTCAAACTGCAGTATAGTCGCCGTGGCCATAGCGAATGGGCACATGCGGGGCTGAATCTTCACAGGAGGGCATCAGTCTGCTGGTTGCTGGGCTGACAAGGCTACAGAGCTTGTGTAGCATTAGTTTGAGACAGATTACTACGAGAGAAAGAAAAACAATTAGTACGACAAAGATTAGCAAACCTTGCAGTATCTGTACCCCCAATTTTCCCAGCCATCCTGACAGGCCAAAAGTTAAATCAGAAACCAAAACACTAAACTAAGTATCATGCAGAATGGGTAAGTAATACAATTATTATTTTTCCATTTTTCTCTCTAAGTATTGAGCTTTGGTTCTCCACATAATTAAAAGATAAGGATGTAAGTCTGTGTAAACAAAGTGATAACATAATGGAATATGATATTACCTGAAGATAGGCTGTAGTTTTAAAGCACAAAACCAGCTACTTAATATACACAAATAAACCCGAAAATGCAATTTCTCATACATTTTATACTCTGCAGCTGCTCTTACAAGTCTAAAATAGATTAATATAAAAATAATTTTTCAATGTACTGTCCCTTTAAGAGACTGGGGTTGCCACAGACATACAATATATTGCTTTGTAATCTCTATCTAATAGCTAAACATAAGTACATACGTATTTGAGCACAATTATATTAACACCAAAACTACCTTGAATGCTCACTGCTATTAAATGGATTCAAAACTAATAATCCATCTGAAATAAACAAAAAACAAATAGAGAATGTGGGGAAGGTGCAATATACAAAACTTCCCAGATACATTAGCCAAAATAATTCATCCAATCATCACTGGGAGAAAATGTAACAAGTATAATTTTTATATGTACTTTACAAAAAATTAAGCAAAATAAAAATGAATGTATAGTAATGTTTCATTAATAGTGAAACATTGTATACATTGTTGAAATGCCCAATTTAATAGTATTTTAACTGAAAGAACATTATTAATACAGAGGTACCAGACTCATGGATATGTGGTATGAAACCACAGATCCATCATGCACCTGTACCATCAGTGTGGCAGTAACAATAAATGCATTGTCTTGTTCACATGGGTGGTATGGCAGACATAACTGGGAACAATGAGAATGCACACAAATATAAAAGGATACATGGTGAGTTTGGTATACATATAACAATTACACAGTAATAGAATAAATAAATCATACAAAAATGAACTGTTATTATCTAAGTGACTATTAGAAGGTATATAAATCAGGGATTTTTCTTTACACTCTAGTAAATATCACCAGAGTGTAAATGCAGCATACAGGAATAATAACAAGTAAAAATTAGTCAAATTTCAGGAAACAGTCAGGCACTGTCAAAGAATAATACTTCCCAAAAGCTCAGTCTTTTTGGATTTCCTTGCCAGTGATAGGATCAGTCTGTAGTGGCACCAATTTACAATGAGATATGTGGATCCACGATTTAACTTCTGCAACTTTAATGGCTGTATGCGTGATAAGTAGTACACGGAAAAGTCCCTTCCATTTTGGCTGTAGAGCTGTTTTTCTAGAAAAACTTTTAACCATTTTAAGATCACCAGGTGAGATGGCATGCACTGCACAATTATCATTCTTTAACTGTGCAGCAAGTACCTGGATATGAAAAGACTTAAGCATTGATGTTAGTTATATGTCAGTCTCCAAAATCAAGATAACAAATATTATATTTACAGCCTGTTTCTGAGCAATGTTAAACTAATAGTCATCAGCATTTTACACAGGGGGTATTGTAAAATACAGGTTAATTTACATTTTTCTTTACAGGGTCAATAAAATTAAACTTTAATGATTCAGATAGGGCATGCATTTCCAAACAACCCCCAAATCTACTCCCACCATCAAATCTGCCTGGTTCGCTTGGTATTCCTTGTTAAAGGCTAAAACTAGGCAGGCTCATAGGCTGCAGCACTAATTGCCAAATTGCAAGTTTATAAAAAGCACTGAGATAAGTGGGTAGTCTGCAGAGATTTGGATACTGAGTAATCACAGCGGTAAAAGAAGTTTATCAATACTACCGTGTTAATCATGTAAAATTGGGGAATGGGTAACAAAGTGACCATCTATTTTTTTATTTATTTATTTTTAAACAATAAAAAATGTCAAGTACACTGTCCCTTTAATTTCAAAAACACTTCCCCTGCTGATTGTATTAGTGACAAATCTTTAACACATAGATTCTGCAATTATCACTCCAAGACAGGTATACACTTTCTTGTTCTCCTCCAGACACATTAAGGAAAACTTTCCCTAGTTCACACAGTAAGTCTTTCCTAATTACATTATTGAACAGTTTTGGAACATGTCATTCTGTTTCAGGACCTACAGTTACAATCAAAGGTTCTGGTATGTGCTTATTCCCAACTCCAATAATCATTAAAGCTTTTGGCTATATTTACAAAGGGCTATGTACTTTGTCTATCAAGAACTGACAGTCAGTCAGAGCCTACATTCTCCCCTCCTCCCTTTTTCTTATAGCACGCAGCTCCTATGTCTATACTGTCTGACTGCTCAAAAGTCTTATCTGTGTCAGATTTTTCTATAGTTAAAACATTTTATTCCACTTAAAAAACTTAAGTAAAAGAAGTTAGACAACCATATACAAACATCTTCATTAAGATTATACCTGGTTTAATTCTATTCATCCACTAAATATTATTTGAACTAAATATTGTCTTTGCATAATTATTGCAGCTGGCCAGTTCTGCAAATCAATACAAGACAACATGTATATATGAAAATTTGCGGCATATAAGCACTATTGCTCTGAAAAAAATCTATACAACAGAGACACATTGAACACTGACAATCAACCACTAATTAAAACTTCAAAAATATTCACTCCTAAGGTAGAAAACCCACCATGTAAACTTCTAATATCTCCTTACATATCTCCAGCACCTCTTCAATATTTATACACATTTTCATGAGCATTATATTCTGAACCATCTAACAAAGAAATACATTTCCTCTCAATTATTCCTATTTTTACAAAATTGTATAATATACACTTACTTTGTCCATGGGTACTCCCTGATAAAGAACACTAAAACATGATTTACCCACTTAAAAAATATAAAGCACAGTTTTAATGTATTATTTAATCTTTTAATCATTAAAACACAAACTTTTCTACCACATACTTTTACCAGTCCATCTATCAGTATTCCTATACCCCTCTTAAATGCAGCTATTGTGTCTGTATTTTAGTGCTGCTGGAGTGACCAACAATCTTTGCTCATGTGTCCCACCTTTCCACATTTGAAACATTTTATTCTTTTACCCCTTGCACTCTTTTTCTTATTTTTTTGCTCTTTTTCTTCCCTTACTGGGAGATTTAATTTTAAGTTTTTAATTTCTTTTTGATAATCCTCTAGTGAAGCCTTTAACGACTCACACTGTCTTTTTACTGCCTCAGTATTCCATTTAAAATATGCTTTCCACTCTTCTGATGTAGGGTTGTTCTTTTTTGAAACCTCTATTAAAACATTACTTAGGGTATTTATTTTATCTAGGTTCCAAGAACCACCCTCTGGCCATATATTGGACCCTTTGTTTTGAGTTAGTCGGGACCATTTAGTATGGTACTTATTACAAAAAGGGCCATGGTGTTGATTCATATATTCTGCTGGGGAACCTTTTAGCCATTTAGGATTAGTGGAACAGCCTTTAGAGGAACTATGTTCCATTTTAAATTGACTTTTTACTTTTTACTATTTTTTTTTTATTTTTTAAATGTCACTTGGGGTTTTTACTTACAATTAACACAAATTCTTAAAAACTAAAACAACAAAAAACAACAAAACAGAACAAAAGAGAATTGTATTGTATCAGGGGAACCTCCACCCCAACCTGGCAACACTACCTCACGTGTTTGCCCTCAAAGGAACATTATACACTCATTTTTTTTCTTTGCATAAATGTTTTGTAGATTATCTATTTATAGCCCATAAAGTTGTTGTTGTTTTTTTTTTTTTTTTTTAAATGTACTGTATAGGTTTGCTTATTTGCAAATAACACTGCTCTGACTTTCAGACTCCCCACAGTTTTATGAGAATACCATTAGTTACCTACTCCAACTTGCTCCTGTTTATGTCCTTTTCAACAGAGCAAACTGAGAGCTCTGTGTAAGTTTTTAAACAGTTTTATACTTGATTTTTGTATCAATATCTGTGCATCTTATTCTTTATAGTAGTGTCTATTACATGCAGTTATATGAAAATGAGTATATATGAGTGTATACTGTCCCCTTAAATGACTGCTGCAGTCTTACGTCTACCCAGGATAGCCCCTTCCTAAGATTAACAATATTTTCTTATCAGCGCTCTCACAAAAAATAAAGCTGTCTAATCAGGACTTATCCAAGAGCCAGGATAGCCCCTTCCTAAGATTAACAATATTTTCTTATCAGTGCTCTCACAAAAAATAAAGCTGTCTAATCAGTACTTATCCAAGAGGTTTTCCTAAACATATAATCAGAACAGGTAACTATGTGTCCTTTTAGGGTGTCTGCCAGGTCACAGTTTCGGATATAGGTTTGTCACAGTTCCCTTTGCATTCCAACACTGACTGGTTAACATCTGGTGGGACTTGCAACCCAGTTTCCTAATCCCAGTTGCCTTTAAATAGACAACCTCCTAGGTCACAAGTTTTAACTTTTTTACAAAAACAATTTACACAATACAACACATAACATTAATAAATCAATAAACAAAGCCTCTTAGGATAGCGTCACCCAGAACACCAAACAGCTCTGACCCCTTACCCAGAGACACTCAATTACTGTTAAACTAAAAACAAAAATGTTCTTACCATTCAGAAGACCGGTCTAAATGGAGTGTCCCTGGAGCAGAAAGTCTTTGCCACTTGGACTGCTGTCTGAGATTTTGCCATCCTGCCGACTACGCCATGTGTTGGTGATATACTCACCCTGGACTGAATAACTCCTTCAGACCAAGACAGGTTAAAAAGAGTTTGTTTATTGATTACACACTGCAGTATGGAGAGAAACAATACAAAGTTTTCTCTGAGGGGGTCAGTCCCCTTCCCAGGTATTTATACATTCCACATCATCTAGGCTATTTACAGTTTATGATTAGCTAGCTAAAAAAATGCAAGGGTTTTAACAAATATGGTTACAACATAAGTAAATAACAGTTACACATCAGAATTGTGTTTGAGAATACATCAAAACAAAACAAAGGTCAGAGAGAACTAGATACATTCCCAATGTTTACAATGAGTTGTGTACATACATTCATATATTTGGCCTATCAAGATAACCAGGATTTAAGTATTTACTGATACTAGCTGGAATGCAAGAACTTAAACAAGGATAGAAAAAGATTAGATTGAGAAACAAATAAACAGACACTCTAAGAACTAGCTATATTTTATGATCCCATTAATTAACCAGAGTGGCCCTCCTGACTAATAATGCCCACATACAAATTAACCCATTCAGACCTCACAAGGCACTGCAAAAAATAGAGACAGATATTGCATATTATTTTCAACAGTACTTTGAAGGGTCATATTTCTGCACTGTCTATTCTTCTGCATAAACGTCTAGCAGTTCTCCCAGATGTTCAGTCTTTTGTTCAGGCCTTGGTCAGAATCAGGCCTGTGTTTGAATCTGTTGCTCCTCCTTGGAGTGTTACCCTTGTTCTTAGAGTTTTGCAGCAGGTTCCGTTTGAGCCGATGCATTCTGTTAATATTAAATTACTATCTTGGAAGGTTTTGTTTCTTCTTGCTATTACTTCTGCTCACAGAGTTTCCGAACTTTCGGCTCTGCATTGTATTTCCCCTTACCTTATTTTTCATGCTGATAAGGCGGTCCATCATACTAAGCTGGGGTTTCTCCCTAAGGTAGTGTCGGATCACAATATTAATCAGGAAATTGTTGTTCCCTCTTTTTGTCCTAACCCTTCTTCCCAGAAGGAACGTCTTTTGCATAACTTGGATGTTGTTCATGCTCTTAAATTTTATCTTCAAGTAACTAAAGATTTTTGGCAATCTTCTGCCTTGTTTGTTGTTTTCTCTGGTAAACGTAAGGGTCAGAAGGCTACTTCTACTTCTCTTTCTCTCTGGTTGAGCTTATGAGACAGCTGGATAGCAACCTCCTGAGAGAATTACGGCTCATTCTACTAGAGCTGTTTCATCTTCATGTGCTTTCAAAGATAAAGCTTCTGTGGAGCAAATCTGCAAATTTGATACTTTTGCCTCAGCTGAGGCTTCTTTTGGGAGAAAAGTTCTTCAAGCGGTGGTGCCTTCATTTTAGATCCACCTGTATTGTTCTCCCTCCCTATTCATTTTGTGTCTTCTAGTTTGGGTATTGGTTCCTACTAATTATATTTTGTGGACTCTCCATGCCAAAGGAAAGAAAACAAAATTTATGCTTACCTGATAAATGTATTTATTTCTGGGTACGGAGATTCCACGACTCACCCTTATTCAATTTAAGACGGCAGTTTTTTTGTATAGTCCTCAGGCACCTCTATACCCTTGTGCTATCTTCTTTTTCCGTTTACCTTCGGTCGAATGACTGGCGGTTATGGGTAAGGGAAGTGATACTTAACAGCTCTGCTGGGGTGCTCTTTGCCTCCTCCTGCTGGCCAGGAGTGAATATCCCACTAGTAATTAGAATGTTTTGTGGACTCTCCATGCCCGGAAATAAATACATTTATGAGGTAAGCATACATTTTTTTTAATTATTTTTTTATAAATTAACTTTATTTATTGTTCTGCAGTGTAGGATCTCCCATACCCTCCCACCTCCCTGATCCCTCCCAGTTCTCTAACCCTCGCCCCCCTAATGGTGTCCACCATCTTCGGTACTGGTAGCTGTCTGCCAGTACCTGGTTTATTTATATATATATTAGTCTTAAAGCCCTGTGTAAATGGGCCAAAATGCCTCCAACTCCCCCCCCCCTCATTTTACCCACCTCTCCCTCCAAGAACCTTTCCCTACCCTCTGATCCCCCCATCCACTCGAATCCTCTCTCCCTCATCCCCCTCCCTCCTTCCCCCTCCCTGTCACTCTAAACATTTTTTTTTCTGCAGTGTAGCAGGACCACCAGCCCCCTCCATTGATGGGCCGCCCACCCACCACCCTCTTAACCCTCCCACACCACCAACGATTGGCACCACCGCTGCCCGATGCAGAGAGAGACACACAGTGTCCCTCTCTGCGTCGTTACCTCTGCCAGACTATTTCTGCACTGCCCCACTCGAGATCATGGCAGAGTGAGGCCCAGGGCTTAACGACCAGTGCCGTCCTTGCACTTGTCCCGCGCATCGATGCTGGTCGTTTAGGGGTTAAGGCCAGGTATGTTTGTCTTGCGCAGTCTCTACTGCGCATGACTGCGTCGGACAAACATACTTAGCCTTTGATAATATAGGATATATTTTTTTAAATTTAGTTATTCATGTTAATGTTTTCCCATAGTGTAGGGGTCTCCCCCACCCAGCCTGATTCAACTTTTTTGTAGCCTTCTGTCCCTCTCCCATTTAAACTTTTTTCTTTCCTAAGATATGGTGAGTCCACGGAATCATCAATTACTAGTGGGAATATTACTCCTGGCCATAACCTCTAGTCATTCTCTTTGCCTGCGGTGCAAGGAGGAGGGGAAGTTTTGGTGTCTGATCTACAATCAAGATTTTTTTATTTTAAAGAAGAGTAGGTTTGCTCTGATCTTTCTAAAGGGTCTAGCCTTAACCCATGTCAGTCTCTTCAGTAGGGCAGTGGTGGCTTCTAAGCAATTGGGAACTTGTGGGTTAGAATCCTCACTGCGTTTTCCCAAAACATTTTGCTGCCCTATTTAGATAGCCTGAGTAAGTTTACTCAGCCTTTCTGTATTTCCACAGGTCCATGTGAGGGATGGCATCCTCTCAAACTAGGTGAGCTGTCCTACTGCCAGACAGATAAATATTAAGGTAAGTGGCAGTTTTATTTTTCTATGTAGCAGAGAAAAATGTGGCACTAAAACGCTGCATGGGGATGTTTTTTATTATTCCTCTTAGGGTGTAGGTTTTTATGGCAGTTTTTGAGTTATTTATTTTATTTTATTGATGGCTAAGTGAGGATCTGTTTTTAGTAACAGATTATGAAATTTTATTGGGGGTTTTATTGTTTGTTTTTAAGGCTGTTTTTCAAGAAAGTTGTTTAAAAAAAAATAAAAAGGCTTTTTTTGTCAGCTGTAGGACCGCCCCTTTCAGGGAGGTTTCTGATTCTTTGATGTCAGAGTTTTTTTGCGCTTTTCTTCACTTCCTGTAAGAGTGAGGTGCGCATATTTCAGATGGCTCTGTTTTTTAAAAGGCTTCTTTCTGTTTTTGCTTCTCTGGAAATCCAGATTGTAAACAGGATCGTTTTCTTTCCTGTTTGCTGGGGGTTGCAGGACAGGTAGGGCACCTCAGTAATTCTGCTGAGGTGTAGAGTGTTGCCTGGGGTATGTTTTCTTGATTTGGTAAATTTAAAGGGAAAATTTATTTAGAAAGTTTTTTTGGTTCTGTATTATATCCTTTGTTAAAAGATGAAAAAAAGTTTTAAAAAAAGTTTTTAAAAAAAGCTTATATTTTTTATTTGTTTCTTTTTGTATTATGATCAGGAGGCTGTGCAGGATGTTACCTGTAGCTTATGTTTTGATGCCCAGGTGGAACCCCCAGTACCTTTTTGTTCTTAATGTATGGAAAGAACTTTAGCTTATAGAAATAGACTTTTTGACCCTGAGCCATCATTAGCTAAGGCGGATGCTGTGTCAGGAGCCTCCTGTTTCAGATGAGCCGCAGCTTTCTCCTCAAGCGTCCCAATCCTATTCATCTGCACATGTAGTACCCTGCGTTTCCTCTCATGCTCCGTCTGGAGTTACTTTGCAAGATATTGCTGCCCAGGTATCTTCTGCGGTATGTGAGGCGCTGTTTGCTTTTCCCATGCTGCAGGGAAAATGCAAAAGGAAATTTAAAGAAACAGTAAGTAAGGTTTCTTATCCTGAGGTGGCTAATCAAAGTATTTCCTCTCAGAAGTCTGAGGATGAAGATTCTTCTGGTGCATCTGAGGGTGAAATTTTCTGATTCAGGCAGTATAATTCCTTCTACTAATGCTGAAGTTGTGTCCTTCAGATTTAAGCTGGAACACCTCCGCTTGTTGCTTTAGGAGGTTTTGGCTACCTTGGATGATTCAGATACTACTATCGTTGTTAACCCTAAGAAGTCTAGTAAGCTGAACAAGTCTTTTGATGTTCCCCCTGCGGTGGAGGTATTTCCTGTTCCAGACTGTGCTTCTGAGATTATTGCACAGGAGTGGGAGAGACCTGGTATTCCTTTTTCTCCATCTCCTATTTTTAAGAAAATGTTTCCTATAGCGGACTCTATTAAGGAGTCATGGCAAACGGTTCCTAAGGTGGAAGGAGATATTTCCACTTTGGCTAAGAGGACCACTATTCCCATAGAGGATAGCTGTTCTTTTAAGGATCCAGTGGATAAAAATTTAGAGACATTATTAAGGAAAATGTATGTTCACCAAGGTCTTCAATGGCAGCCTGCGGTGTGTATTGCTACTGTTACCAGCGCTGCAGCTTACTGGTTTGATGCTTTGTCTGCCTGATGCTATTTAGACAGATACTCCTCTTGAGGAGATCCAGGACAGGATTAAGGCTCTTAAATTAGCCAATTCCTTAATTACGGATGCTTCCTTACAGGTCATTAAACTGGGAGCAAAAATGTCTGGTTTTGCGGTTCTAGCTTGCAGAGCCCTTTGGTTAAAATCCTGGTCTGTGGATGTTTCTTCTAAGTCTAAGTTATTAGCTATTCCCTACAAGGGTAAGACCTTGTTTGGGCCTGGTTTGGCTGAGATTATTTCCGATATCACTGGAGGAAAGGGATCTTTTCTTCCTCAAGATAGAAAGAATAAGCAGAAAGGATGTCAGAGTAATTTTCGTTCCTTTCGGAACTTTAGAGGTAAACCCTCTGCTTCCTCTTCCAAGCAGGAACTAGCCAAGTCTTCCTGGAAGTCGGTCAGGCTTGGAACAAGGGGAAAAAAGTCTAAGAGACCTGTGGCTGACTCCAAGTCAGCATGAAGGGTCGGCCCCCGATACAGGAACGGATCTAGTAGGAGGCAGGCTTTCTCAATTTGCTCAGGCTTGGATACGAGATGTCTCAGACCTATGGACCATGGAAATTGTATCTCAGGGGTACAAGATAGAATTCAAGACTTTTGCTCCCAGAGGCAGGTTTCTTCTCTCAAGATTATCTGTAGACCAGAGAGGCGTTCAAGGATCTTTTTGCCCTGGGAGTTATAGTTCCAGTTCCTCCGCAGGAACAAGGTCTGGGATTTTATTCAAATCTGTTTGTGGTTCCCAAGAAAGAGGGGACTTTCAGACCTATTTTAGACCTAAAGTGTTTAAACAAGTTCCTCAGAGTACTGCCCTTCAAGATGGAGACTATACGTTCCATTCTTCCTTTGGTTCAAGAGGGTCAGTTTATAACAACCATAGACTTAAAGGATGCGTACCTTCATGTTCCCTTTCACCGGGATCATCACAACTTTCTAAGGTTTGCTTTCTTAGACATTCATTTCCAGTTTGTGGCTTTTCCTTTCGGCCTTGCTACAGCTCCCAGAATTTTCTCAAAGTCCTGGGGGCTCTTTCGGCAGTGATCCGGTCTTGGGGCATTGCCGTTGCGCCTTATCTGGAAGACATTCTGGTTCAAGCGCCATCTGTTCAACAAGCAAACTCTCATACGGAGATCTTGTTGTCTTTTCTTCGCTCCCATGGTTGGAAGGTAAATCAGGGAAAGAGTTCTCCGATTCCAGCCACAAGAGTAGTGTTTTTAGGGACCATAATAGACTTCCTACTAATGAAGATATTTCTGACAGAGGTCAGAACAACAAAGATCTTCGACTCTTGTCTTGTACTTCAGTCCTCTCCTCGGCCGTCAGTGGCTTTATGTATGGAGGTAATTGGTCTGATGGTAGCTTCCATGGACATCATTTCGTTTGCTCGGTTTCATCTCAGACCTCTGCAGTTATACATATTAAGCCAATGGAATGGGGATTATGCGGATCTGTCTCCACAAATAGTTCTGGATCAGGCGACAAGGGACTCTCTTCTGCGGTTCTTGTCTCAGCAATACCTCTCCCAGGGAGCTTGCTTTTGCAGACCTTCCTGGGTGATTGTGACCACGGATGCCAGCCTTCTAGGTTGGGGAGCAATTTGGGGGTCATTGAAGACTCAGGGTCTTTGGACTCGGGAGGAGTCAGTTCTCCCTATAAACATTCTAGAACTGAGAGCGATTTTCAATGCTCTACTGGCTTCGCCTCAGTTAGCCTTAGCCCGGTTTATCAGGTTCCAGTTGGACAACTTAACATCGGTGGAGTACATCAACCACCAGGGGGGAACTCTGAGTTCCTTGGCCATGACAGAGGTGGCCCGGATAATCCAGTGGGCAGAGTCTCATAACTGTTGTCTTTCTGTGATCCACATCCCAGGAGTGGACAATTGGATTGCGGATTTTCTGAACTGTCAGACCTTTCACCCGGGGAGTGGGAACTCCATCCGGAAGTAATTTCCAGTTTAATCCTCAATTGAGGGCAGCCAGAACTGAATCTTATGGCTTCTCGGCAGGATGCCAAGCTTCTGAGGTACGGCTCGAGGTCAAGGGATCCACAGGCTTTCTTGATAGATGCTCTGGCGGTCCCTTGGAATTTTCAGTCTAGCATACATATTTCCACCGTTCGCTCTCCTGCCAAGAGTCATTGCTCAGATCAAGCAGGAGAGGGCTTCAGTGATTCTCATAGCACCGGCATGGCCTCGCAGGATCTGGTATGCAGATCTAGTGGAAATGTCATCTCTACCTCCGTGGAGACTCTCTTTGAGGAATGACCTTCTACTTCAGGGTCTTTTTCTTCATCCAAATCTCGTTTCTCTGAAGCTGACTGCTTAGAGATTGAACGCTTGATTTTATCTAAGCGTGGGTTTTCAGAGTCGGTCATTGAGACCATGATTCAGGCTCGTAAGCCTGTGACAAGAAAGATTTACTATAAGATATGGTGTAAATATCTGTATTGGTGTGAATCCAGGGGCTACTCTTGGAGTAGAGTCAGGATTCCTAGGATTTTGTCTTTTCTCCAGGAGGGTTTGGAGAAGGATTTGTCAGCTAGTACTCTGGAAGGTCAGATTTCTGCGCTGTCTATTTTTTTGCATAAGCATTTGGCGGATGCGCCAGACGTGCAATCTTTTTGTCAGGCCTTGGTTAGGATTAGGCCTGTGTTTAAGTCTGTTACTTCTCCCTGGAGTCTTAACCTTGATCTTAGAGTTTTACACTGAGCTCCGTTTGAGCCTATGCATTCCTTAGATATCAATATGTTATCTTGGAAGGTTTTGTTTCTTGTTGCTATTTCTTCTGCTCTGAGAGTTTCGGAACTCTTGGCTCTGCAGTTTGATTCTCCTTATCTTATTTTTCATTCTGATAAGGTGGTTCTACGTACTAAATTAGGTTTCCTACCTAAGGTTGCTTCAAACAAGAATATTAATCAGGAGATTGTGGTTCCTTCTTTGTGTCCTAATCCTTCTTCTCCTAAGGAATGTTTGTTGCACAACCTAGATGTTGTGCATGCATTGAAGTTCTATCTGCAGGCGACTAAGGACTTTTGTCAGTCTTCTGCTTTGTTTGTTTGTTTTTCTGGGAAGCACAAAGGTCAGAAAGCTACGGCTACTTCTCTTTCTCTTTGGCTAAGGAGTATTATTTGTTTGGCCTATGAGACTGCTGGACAGCAACCTCCTGAGAGAATCACTGCTCATTCCACGAGGGCTGTTTCTTCTTCCTGGGCATTTAAAAATGAAGCTTCTGTGGAACAGATTTGCAAGGCTGCAACTTGGTCCTCTTTGCATACTTTTTCAAAGTTTTATAAATGTGATACTTTTGCCTCAGCTGAGGCTTCTTTTGGGAGAAGGGTTCTTCAAGTGATGGTGCCTTCTGTTTAGGTTACCTATTTTGTCCCTCCCTTATCATCTGTGTCCTCTAGCTTGGGTATTGATTCCCACTAATAATTGATGATTCCATGGACTCACCATATCTTAGGAAAGAAAACATAATTTATGCTTACCTGATAAATTTATTTATTTCCGGATATGGTGAGTCCACTGCCCACCCTTTATTTAAGACAGTTACTTTTTCTAAAACCTTCGACACCTCTACACTTTTGTGTTATCTTCTTTTTCCATTTTTCCTTCGGCCGAATGACTGGAGGTTATGGGTAAGATAAGTGACATATATAGCAGCTCTTCTGTAGTGCTTTTTGCCTCCTCCTGCTGGCCAGGAGTGATATTTGCACTAGTAATTGATGATTCCGTGGACTCACCATATCCGGAAATACAAATTTTTAACAGGTAAGCATAAATTATGTTTTCTGTAGGTAGGGTGCTGCCCCTCCCTCCCACTCACTCCACACTTTACCGCTGTGCCACCCGTCCACCTCCCTCCATCTTTCCAGAACCTTCCACTGGCACAGCAGATAATCGTTACAGATAGTGACACAGAGCGTGTCACTGTCTGTAACGATCAGGCATCTGCCCTAAGATGGAGCAGGAACACCGATTGTGCTCCATTTTCATATGCAGACAGATGCCTGCAGCTCAGGATTAGCAGCTCTCAGCTGTCAACTTTACACCCTAGGATGCAGTAACCTGAAGCTAGGATGTGTATATACGTTATGAGGTACGATGGGCCTACCGCATGACGTGTGTGTGTATATATATATATATATATAACACACAGAAAACCTGACACTCGCTAGCAGATTCACAGTAATGTTTAAAAGCAAAACTGGGGGAAGTCAGTTACATTTGGCGCCAAAGGATCAAGCCTAGGACCACAACAAGGTCTCCCCTTTCCTGGGACCCTAAACCAGCACCCACACAATGCACACTTCCAAACAAACCAACTGGGAACCTCCCAGGGTGATACAGGCTTTTGTAACCTCCCCTATGTAAATACAAAACACAGGAATGGACTGAACTGAACTCAGACTGGACTGAGTACACATCCTAAGCCACAGCAAACTCCACAGCCCTTAACACTGACATACAGCTGCAAAGTTCCCAGCAACTCAGGCAGTTAACCCCAGAGCAGCCTGGGTGGCAGGCCCGCAGGGAAGCATTACAAACATTATCAACACAACACACAGAAAACCTGGCACTCACCAGCAGATTCACAGTAATGTTTAAAAGCAAAACTGGGGAAGTCAATTACATTTGGCGCCAAAGGATCAAGCCTAGGACCACGACAATGTCTCCCCCTTCCTGGGACCCCTAAACCAGCACCCACACAATGCACACTTCCAAACAAACCAACTGGTGCTTCCCTGCGGCCCTGCCACCCAGGCTGCTCTGGGGTTAACTGCCTGAGTTGCTGGGAACTTTGCATCTGTCTGTCAGTATTAAGGGCTGTGGAGTTTGCTGTGGCTAAGGATGTGTACCCAGTACGGTCTGTGAGTGCGCTCCATTCCTGTGTTTTGTATTTACATAGGGGAGGTTACAAAGCCTGGGAGGTTTCCAGTTGGTTTGTTTGGAAGTGTGCATTGTGTGGGTGCTGGTTTAGGGTCCCAGGAAGGGGGAAACCTTGTTGTTGTCCTGGGCTTGATCCTTTGGCACCAAATGTAACTGACTTCCCCCAGTTTTGCTTTTAAACATTACTGTGAATCTTCTGGCGAGTGCCAGGTTTTCTGTGTGTTGTGTTGATAATGTTTGTAATGCTTCCCTGCGGGCCTGCCACCCAGGCTGTTCTGGGGTTAACTGCCTGAGTTGCTGGGAACTTTGCAGCTGTCTGTCAGTGTTCACGGCTGTGGAGTTTGCTGTGGCTTAGCATGTGTACCCAGTCCGGTCTGTGAGTGTATGTGTATCATATATATATAAATGTCATTTTGGGTTAAGGTGTTAAAGGGACATTAAACACTTTGAGATTTTAATATAAAATGTTTGATTACATGTAGTACGAAAAATTTTGCGAATGTACATTTGTTATTTATTTTGTCCCCTTTTCCTATAATTTAAATTCTGACATTTTGGACGTTCCAAATCACACTGCTATATTCCTCTCATTGGTTGCCCACTCTAGTGCCTCAGCTGAAAAGGAAACTTAGGTTACAACAAAGTGACACTCATTGCTTTATGAGAACTAAAACTTTACACTTATGTTTATTGTAAAGATTAATTTTTTTATTTTTTTTTTAAAAAGACATCTGCAAATTATTCTCATAAGTCATTCTTCAAACTCCTGTATCAACTGGAGACAAGTGATGCGTAGGTGCTTCCAGACATGCAGCAAAAGATTATTGTTTGTGATTAATTGCAATTTTTATCAAATTGACTTAATCGTCTTAGTATCTTTTATTGAAAAGCATAGCTAGATAATATCAGGATCAGCAATCCACTACTTTGAGCTAGCTGCTGATTGGCGGCTGCAAACACATGCCTCTTCTCATTGGCTCACAAGATGTGTTCAGCTAGCTCCCAGCAGTACATTGCTGCTCTGGAGATGACTTCAACTACCTATGTGCTTAACCCTTTTGCAAGTGTTAACACATAATTACAAGCAATACTTCAACAATAAAATACTCTTTAGACTTTAGATCTTTTTTACAATTTTATATCTTATTAAAAGAAGTGAATATTTGGGAAGTGCATTTCGTTTTCATCTAATTATCTTTTACAGCATACTTTAAGTTTTTTATTTCTCCGGGCAGGAATTAACAAGGCGATGAAGCTAAGTGGAACGTCCATACAGACACATTGGTTGTCCTGGGAACATCCAAATTATACAAGATAAGGAATCAGATCTTTACTTTTACTCCTCAGGTAAGTCCACAAAGGATCACCAACAAATGTGAGTGGAGAAAAATGTATTAAAAATAAAACTTTCTTGTAAGACTGTATCATTTTTCACCTCTAGAAACAACCAAGTATAAATGTATCAGTGAAAAGAATAATTTAAAGGAAATGAAAGAAAGAAAATATTTTGTCATTCAGACAGACCATACAATGTTTAAAAAGTTTCCAATTTCCTTCTATTATCAAGTTTGCTTTGTTCTCATGATATTCTTTGTTAAAGATATACCTAGCATTACAGGACAGGAAATAGTGCTGCCATTTAGTGCTCTTGGATATGGGGTAACATTCTTGCAAAACTGCTGCTATATAGTGCTCCAGGCGCTTCACACTTCGGCCTAGATTTAGAGTTTGGCGGTAGCCGTGAAAACCAGCGTTAGAGGCTCCTAACGCTGGTTTTAGGCTACCGCCAGTATTTGGAGTCAGTCAGGAAAGGGTCTAACGCTCACTTTTCAGCCGCGACTTTTCCATGCCGCAGAGCCCCTTACGTCAATTGCGTATCCTATCTTTTCAATGGGATCTTTCTAACTCCGGTATTTAGAGTCGTGTCTGAAGTGAGCGTTAGAATTCTAACGACAAAACTCCAGCCGCAGAAAAAAGTCAGTAGTTAAGAGCTTTATGGGCTAACGCCGGTTCATAAAACTCTTAACTACTGTGCTCTAAAGTACACTAACACCCATAAACTACCTATGTACCCCTAAACCGAGGTCCCCCCACATCGCCGAAACTCAATTACATTTTTTTAACCCCTAATCTGCCGACCGCCACCTACGTTATACTTATGTACCCCTAATCTGCTGCCCCTAACACCGCCGACCCCTATATTATATTTATTAACCCCTAACCTGCCCCCCACAACGTCGCCGCCAGCTACCTACAATAATTAACCCCTAATCTGCCGAGCGGACCGCACCGCTACTATAATAAAGTTATTAACCCCTAATCCGCCTCACTCCCGCCTCAATAACCCTATAATAAATAGTATTAACCCCTAATCTGCCCTCCCTAACATCGCTGACACCTAACTTCAATTATTAACCCCTAATCTGCTGACCGAATCTCGCCGCTACTGTAATAAATGGATTTACCCCTAAAGCTAAGTCTAACCCTAACGCTAACACCCCCTAAGTTAAATATAATTTAAATATAACGAAATAAATTAACTCTTATTAAATAAATTATTCCTATTTAAAAGCTAAATACTTACCTGTAAAATAAAAATAGAATGCGAGCTCAATCTTATTGGCTGATCGGATAAACCAATCGGATTGAACTTGATTCTGATTGGCTGATTCCATCAGCCAATCAGAATTTTCCTACCTTAATTCCGATTGGCTGATAGAATCCTATCAGCCAATCGGAATTCGAGGGATGCCATCTTGGATGACGTCCCTTAAAGGAACCGTCATTCTTCAGTTGGACGTCGTCCGAAGAAGATGGGTCCGCGCTTGAGGTCTTCACGATGAAGCCGGTCGTCATCGGATGAAGATAGAAGATGCCGCTTGGAAGAAGATGGTTGCCGGTCCAGATCTGCTCTTCTTTCCGGATAGGATGAAGACTTTGGACCCTCTTCTGGACTTCTTCAGCCGTCGGATGATGGATGTCTAGCCCCCTCTTGGGTTGGATGAAGCCAGGACTGATCGGTGTGATACCCGGTGAGGTGAAGATAAGGTAGGAAGATCTTCAGGGGCTTAGTGTTAGGTTTATTGAAGGGGGGTTTGGGTTAGATTAGGGGTATGTGGGTGGTGGGTTGTAATGTTGGGGGGGGGTATTGTATGTGTTTTTTTACAGGCAAAAGAGCTGCATTTCTTGGGGCATGCCCCGCAAAGGGCCCTGTTCAGGGCTGGTAAGGTAAAAGAGCTTTGAACTTTTGTAATTTAGAATAGGGTAGGGCATTTTTTTTATTTTGGGGGGCTTTGTTATTTTATTAGGGGGCTTAGAGTAGGTGTAATTAGTTTAAAATTGTTGTAATATTTTTCTAATGTTTGTAAATATTTTTTTATTTTTTGTAACTTAGTTTATTTAATTGTATTTATTTGTAGATATTGTATTTAATTCATTTATTGATAGTGTAGTGTTAGGTGTAATTGTAGGTAATTGTAGGTATTTTATTTAATTTATTTATTGATAGTGTAGTGTTAGGTTTAATTGTAACTTAGGTAAGGATTTATTTTACAGGTAAATTTGTAATTATTTTAACTATTTTAGCTATTAAATAGTTCTTAACTATTTAATAGCTATTGTACCTGGTTAAAATAAATACAAAGTTACCTGTAAAATAAATATAAATCCTAAAATAGCTATAATATAATTATAATTTATATTGTAGCTATATTAGGATTTATTTTACAGGTAAGTATTTAGCTTTAAATAGGAATAATTTATTTAATAAGAGTTAATTAATTTCGTTAGATTTCAATTATATTTAACTTAGGGGGGTGTTAGTGTTAGGGTTAGACTTAGCTTTAGGGGTTAATACATTTATTAGAATAGCGGGTGAGCTTCCAGTCGGCAAATTAGGGGTTATGTTTGAAGTTAGGTGTCGGCGATGTTAGGGAGGGCAGATTAGGGGTTAATACTATTTATTATAGGGTTAGTGAGGCGGATTAGGGGTTAATAACTTTATTATAATAGCGGTGCGGTCCGCTCGGCAGATTAGGGGTTAATAAGTGTAGGCAGGTGGAGGCGACGTTGTGGGGGGCATATTAGGGGTTAATAAATATAATATAGGGGTCTGCGATGTTAGGGCAGCAGATTAGGGGTACATAGGGATAATGTAAGTAGCGGCGGTTTATGGAGCGGCAGATTAGGGGTTAATAATAATATGCAGGGGTCAGCGATAGCGGGGGCGGCAGATTAGGGGTTAATAAGTGTAAGGTTAGGGGTGTTTAGACTCGGGGTACATGTTAGAGTGTTAGGTGCAGACGTAGGAAGTGTTTCCCCATAGCAAACAATGGGGCTGCGTTAGGAGCTGAATGCGGCTTTTTTGCAGGTGTTAGGTTTTTTTTCAGCTCAAACAGCCCCATTGCTTTCTATGGGGTAATCGTGCACGAGCACGTTTTTGAAGCTGACCGCTTCCGTAAGCAACTCTGGTATCGAGAGTTGCAGTGGCGTTAAATATGCTCTACGCTCCTTTTTTGGAGCCTAACGCAGCCCTTCTGTGGACTCTCAATACCAGAGTTATTTTAAAGGTGCGGCCAGAAAAAAGCCAGCGTTAGCTACGCGGGTCGTTACCGACAAAACTCTAAATCTAGCCTTTTGGAACTTACGCCCTGCTTTTCAACAAAAGATACCAAGCAGTCTTGTACAATTAATACAACTAGTGAGTAAGCTGTTAGATTTTGTAAGGTTTTCACCAGTGTTAGACTGACTGTGCATTGTAGTTTTGATAGCTGATCTTTATAATGAGACATATAATAAATTGTGCTTTCTAGATCCTTGTCGCGGAGCATAGGTGAGCTCACTTGACCATGCTCACTTGACAAGTTCTTTTTGCACAAATAATTATGGTGCTGTAGTAAAAGGATATTTTCTGCAGCTCTTCTAATGATAAACATTGCATATGATATGAATATAGTTTTGTACCAGTTGTTTTCATAATATCTTCCATGTTTAATTACAACACCCTATAATTAGACTATTGGCTGCATATTTAATTTACTGGTGAACTTTATGATTCATACAATAGAGGCTTATCCCCAGTTTACAATTCAAAAAAAATCAGGAGCACAAGCCGGGAGTCGAATATATAAAAAGTCAAATTTTATTCATAAAGATTAAAATAAAGCCTGTGGCACAGACTATATACATTGTACACATGAAGTCAGCATCTAAAGCAAAATCTGACGCGTTTCTGCGGTTGCCGTAGTCGTAGCTGCTTGCTTCACACACTAAAACATAGTATTTAAAACCAACATGCTGCTTCTGATTGGTTAACACCTAATTAATTAATTATTAACACATGTAGCCTCAAGTTAACCATTGCTATGCCTAATATACCTACAATAAGAAACTAAACTTGACACCTAATGCCCTTCTTCTCACATATTTACAAAAGTAATTTTGGCTATCATATATCTAGCACCTGTGATATATTAACACAGTTAGTGAGTGATTGTACTACAAACCTATAAGTGTGAATGTATATGTACGCTGGGACAAATAAAGGTGAGGGCTATCTGGGATGCTGTATATTGAGACTATTGAGCCAAAGAGATAAGTTATGTGATTATATTGGGAGCTTATTAGACCATCATTGCCAAATTTATCAAATCATAATCCGAATTCAGCCCCCCTGGATGTCTGGTTTTTAACTTAAAAATCCAGAACACCTCTCTTTTACCTAGGAGAGCCTCTCGGTCTCCTCCCCTTTCTGGAAGGGTAACTTTCTCAATGCAAGTCCAACTAAATGACTCAGAGCTCTTGTTGTGTACCTGTGCAAAGTGTTGCACTAGTGGGGTGCTTGCTGTCCCAATTTTAATGTTGGAAAGGTGTTCCCTAATCCTGGACCTTATCTCACGTGTCGTGAGGCCCACGTACTGTTTTTCACAAACTTTGCATGTAATGAGATACACAACAAATGTAGACCTGCAATTCAAGCATGAATACTTTTTATATACCTGCCCTGTTACAGTTGAATTGAAACTGTCTCCTATATCTACTTTCGCACATGCTACACAAGTTCTATTGTGGCAGCAGAACATACCATGAGTGGTAAGCCAGGAGGACTCTCTTTTTGCCCTCTTTGGTAATTTAGTAGGGGCAATTATGTTTCCTATTGTTTTCCCTCTCTTGTATGCAAACTTGCACTGTCCCACTGTGAGATTGGCTAGAGCATCATCCGCCCTCAGTAGAGGGATATGTTTTCTTACAATTTCACAAATATTATTAAATTGTTCTGAGTAGTCTGTAGTAAATAGGATATTATCTTTACCCTTGGTCTGTATCTGGGATATTTTCCCTTAATTTCCTTTCAACAAAACTTCTCTATCCAATTCCTCTACTTTATAAATTGCCTCCTTGATGACCCTTGTATCATAACCTCTCTCTTTTAAACGCATAATAAATAATCCCCAGTTTCTCACATTATTTAATATTACCCTCCTAAATAAGACAGATAAAGAGTTAATATGTTTTATGTGACTCACATTTTATAGACTTTCTACTCCGCATCCTGCAGCTTGTCTTGTGTAAGCCCATGGTGTCTTATATATGTTTTAATCTGTATTATGTATGGCTTTCATTTAAAAACTGTATGTTTAACAGTGTCAACTATCAAAAGTGCTTTTCTTATTTTATATGTAATTACTAAGTTATTATTAGACACCATCCAATATATAATTAAACACTATTTTATATTTTATTATATTAAATATTGCATTCAAATAATCTTCTAAGCCCAAAGGTGGGCGTTGAATATGCTAGTTTTTCTCCATCACTCTTTGTAAGAATGTACAGGTCCAAGAGTGGCTTTAGATTCATGGGACGATATATTATTTTAAAATAGAGGTTTCTTCTATAACTGTATATGTTGTTTGCAGACATGTCTGTAAATGTGTTATTACTCTATTACATATTGTCTGTCAGAGATTGTATTTAGTATTTTTCAAAGTAATCACTACTTGTGACATCTGTCTAAAAACCTCAATAATAAATTATTGAAAAATAAAAAAAGAGAACAAAGAAAATTTGATAATAGAATAAATTAGTAAGTTGTTTAAAATTGCATTCTCTGTGTGAATCTTGAAATAATTATTTGGGTTTCATTGTTTTATGTCCCTTTAAGACTCATAATTTCATAATTGTTTTTCTTTCGTAAAATGATGATGGTCCATAGTCTTCCATAACATATGTGATATATTTCTGGCTTCTAGGAGGAGGTCAAGAACCCATACAAGAGCTTTAAAACCCTTCCACCTCCCATCTCTAGTTTTTTCTTGGCCTCGTAGGAGGTGGTTGAGAATAGAGGTTGTTCCAGCTACTTGCTTATGGATTACAAATTGGGGAGCTCAGACCTATGTGAGACCATGAGTCCCTGGGAGTATCATTTACAAAAAAGATAGAAAAGACTATTCACAGCAGTTGAATGATACATATGAATACCCTGTTATGTGCACAGCATTTCCCTAATGGGACTTTAGCCATAACTACCCTCAGGCATCACAGGGACTCATTCCTAGCCTTCCCCTGAGGGACTCCAGTATTTCCTGTGCAATCCTCTGTGGTACTGGGATGGATGGGCTCTCTACATGATACTGCTGTAACTGCATTGACATAGATGACATGGCTGGTAAGCCAGTGGAGGGGTGCTGCATAGGGTAAGTGCCTTTACACATCACAGACACAGCCCAGCTCTGACACAGGTACAGCATAGCCAGGGGACTTAACCTACTCCCCTCATGACACAATTTTTCTCCATATCATGTCCCTAACAGTTCTGACCCTTTTTAACCCTCTGGCAGATTTTGGTATAATGTTTTTGAGCAATTTACAAAATTATTTTAATGGCCCTTTAAGAGAACACGCAATAGCTTAATGCATGATGCAGTTCTATAGTGCAGGCTCTAGAGGTCCAAAGGCTCACATGATAGATGCCTTGGTATGACCATGGGAATTTCATCTAGCATACCTGTTTCCACCATTTGTTCTTCTGCCAAGAGTCATTCCTTGGATCAAATAGGACTCAGCATCAACAATATTAATTTCTCCCGCCTGGCCCTGCAGGACATGCTATGCGGACCTAATACAGATGTCAACAACGCCTCCATTGCGTCTTCCTCTGAGAAAAGACCTGTTATCACAAGGTCCTCTTTTCCATCAGGATCTCAAATCTCTAAGCTTGACGGCGTGGAGGTTGAATGCCTAGTTTTCAGATATACAGGGAGTGCAGAATTATTAGGCAAATGAGTATTTTGACCAATCAAGCGTTTCATTCAAAATAGTCAACAGGGTCGCAAGAAGCGTGTGGAAAAACCAAGGCGCAAAATAACTGCCCATGAACTGAGAAAAGTCAAGCATGCAGCTGCCAAGATGCCACTTGCCACCAGTTTGGCCATATTTCAGAGCTGCAACATCACTGGAGTGCCCAAAGCACAAGGTGTGCAATACTCAGAGACATGGCCAAGGTAAGAAAGGCTGAAAGACGACCACCACTGAACAAGACACACAAGCTGAAACGTCAAGACTGGGCCAAGAAATATCTCAAGACTGATTTTTCTAAGGTTTTATGGACTGATGAAATGAGAGTGAGTCTTGATGGGCCAGATGGATGAGCCCGTGGCTGGATTGGTAAAGGGCAGAGAGCTCCAGTCCGACTCAGACGCCAGCAAGGTGGAGGTGGAGTACTGGTTTGGGCTGGTATCATCAAAGATGAGCTTGTGGGGGCCTTTTCGGGTTGAGGATGGAGTCAAGCTCAACTCCCAGTCCTACTGCCAGTTTCTGGAAGACACCTTCTTCAAGCAGTGGTACAGAAGAAGTCTGCATCCTTCAAGAAAAACATGATTTTCATGCAGGACAATGCTCCATCACACGCGTCCAAGTACTCCACAGCGTGGCTGGCAAGAAAGGGTATAAAAGAAGAAAATCTAATGACATGGCCTCCTTGTTCACCTGATCTGAACCCCATTGAGAACCTGTGATCCATCATCAAATGTGAGATTTACAAGGAGGGAAAACAGTACACCTCTCTGAACAGTGTCTGGGAGGCTGTGGTTGCTGCTGCACGCAATGTTGATGGTGAACAGATCAAAACACTGACAGAATCCATGGATGGCAGGCTTTTGAGTGTCCTTGCAAAGAAAGGTGGCTATATTGGTCACTGATTTGTTTTTGTTTTGTTTTTGAATGTCAGAAATGTATATTTGTGAATGTTGAGATGTTATATTGGTTTCACTGGTAAAAATAAATAATTGAAATGGGTATATATTTGTTTTTTTGTAAGTTGCCTAATAATTATGCACAGTAATAGTCACCTGCACACACAGATATCCCCCTAAAATAGCTATAACTAAAAACAAACTAAAAACTACTTCCAAAACGATTCAGCTTTGATATTAATGAGTTTTTTCGGTTCATTGAGAACATGGTTGTTGTTCAATAAAAAAATTAATCCTCAAAAATACAACTTGCCTAATAATTCTGCACTCCCTGTAGAGGTTTTTCAGACTCTGTAATATGTAATAGAAAACCTGTGATTTAAAGGATTTACCACAACATTTGGAAAGCATTTTGTTGTGCTCTTCTAAAGGATTCTCTTGGTGTTCCTTTCAGATCCAGAGAATTCTTCAGTTCTTACAAGATGGCCTTGAAAAGGGTTTTTCAGCTAGTTCCCTGAAGGGTCAAAGTTCAGCTTTATCTTTTCTTTGTCATAGGACGTTGGCTAAACTTCCTGATGTTCAAACCTTTGTTCATTCATTAGTTAGAATTAAGCCAGTTGTAAGACGTATTTCTACTACTGGAATTTTGAACCTAGTTCTTCAGGGTCCTTCCTTTGAACCAATGCACTTCATAGACATAAAGCTGTTGTCTTGGAAGATGCTTTTCTTATTAGCTATCTCTTCTGCCAGAAGAGTTTCTGCGTTATCCTGTAATACTCATTTTTTGATATTTCACAAGGATAAGGCTGTACTGCGTACTAAATATGATGTTCTTCTAAAGTTGGCTTTAACTTACAACATCAATCAAGAAATTGTTGTTCCTTTTCTTTGTCCAGACCCTGCTAACTCTAAGGAAAGATTGTTACATAATCTGGACGTGGTTAGAACTTTAAAGTTCTTTCTCCAAGTGACTAAAGAGTTCAGAAAAACTTTACTAGTTTGTTTATACATTACTCTGGAAATTGTTAAGGACAGAAAGGTAATAAGGTAGCATTGGCATTTTGACTTAAACAAGTGACTCACAAGGCTTACTTGGCTGCGGGTAAGTTGCCTCCTAAACATATTACAGCTCACTCTACCAGAGCAGTGGCAACATCATGGGCCTTTAAGAATGATTTATCTTTGGAGAAGATTTGCAAAGCTGCCACTCCTTACATACTTTTTTCCAAATCTTATCGTTTTGATGTCTTTGCTTCTTCACAAGCAGCTTTTGGCAGGAAAGTCTTTCAGACTGTGGTGTCGGCTAAATAGGAACAGTCAGTGAAAGTATTTTCCTGTATTTTGTCCGTAACATAGACCATCGGCTTGGGTATTAATCCCATATGTTATGGAGGACTGTGAACCATCATAATTTTGAGAAAAAAAAATGTATGCTTCACTGATAAATTATTTTCTTTTCGAATGATGATGATTCACAGTCGCCGCCTGCTTCAT